>NC_133220.1:39957326-39969826 GCF_040436345.1 Pagrus major
ACCGTCATCTCCAGGATTTCTGCCTTCTCCAGTTTGGAGTGTCTGTAGCAATCTTTTTTGAGGGGGGAGAGAGGGCGCAGCGAGCACTTAGCCCACGGCCCCGGGAAGCGGCGAGGTCCGGGCGGGGGGTCGCTGTAAATCTCGTGGCTTCGGCTCACTCTGCTCGTGATGTGTTTCATTAAATTCCTAACCCTCTAACCCAACTTCAGGAAGCACTCATATTGCCGCAAGCCACCTTAGCCCCGAGCCTTTCCAAGCCGACCTAGAGCCAGCCGCGGCCAGCAGAGGAACCTCATGTTTGACAGACACCCTTGTCTCAGTTTTGCTTTCCTTGTCCAGCACCTCCAGACCACCATTGATTTTCTTCAGCATTAAGAAGTTTTCTTATTCCTAAGTTTCATAGTTACAAAGTTCCCCCTCATAGGGTTAGTGTAGGGGACTCTGCATGCGCCTTCTCCAGTTTGGAGTGTCTGTAGCTATCTTTTTTGAGGGTGGAGAGAGGGCGCAGCGAGCACAGCCCCAGGAAGCGTCTACAGCAAGTATGGATATTTATTCCACATTTATATCAAAATACCATTGGTATATTGCAACATATTTACAATACATTGTACAAAAATATGAAAATGCAGATGCAGACAATGGTACTCCCCCTACCATCTCTGTACAATGTTGTTTGTTACAGGTTTATTGGACTCTTTGGTCTGGCCTCAGCTGACTAATTTCATCAACAAGGCCACAAAGTTTAACCTGCATTAGGGTTAGGGTAGGGACCTTGATACCTTCTTCCGTAGGAGAAGGGGGGGTGCTCTGTCCATTCACCCGTCTGACTGGCCAAAATCCTGGTCCCAAGGGAGTTGGCGGGTGCGGTGTAAAACCGAAGTGAAACGAGTGCAACGATGCATGCCAAATTATCACAGAGATTCAAGTCAACTCTTGGGGAGTTTGGGTGTGGGACAGAAGACAGCAGTGTATGGCTGATTTTGAGCTTTCTGTCTTGTAAATGATGCCGACACAACATCTACATTTCTGCCAACTGTTTGTCTCAAATCGGACTCTTTGGTCTGGCCTCGGTGTTCCTAGGAACCTGGACAATCCCTAGGATCACTGAGGCACGCAAGCCTCCATGCCACGTCAAGGCAGAGTCCATGTGGAGGTATCTAATTATAACTAACTACATCTAACTAAAACTAACTATATCTAACTAAAACTAACTATAACTATATCTAACTTAGGTAACTATATCTAACTTAAAAAAAAGGATGCCACTGCCTGTAAAATAAACAAAAATCAGGATGCCACATGGGACTTACACTGCCTGGAAAAAAACTACTTCCTGTCTTCTGTGTCTCTAACTTTGCTTGTGATGTGTTTCCTTGTATTCCAATAAATTGTAGCTGCTGATGCCGGGGGTTAGGGTGGGGGTAGCATCCCCCGGCACCTTCAGGAACCACTCATTGAGGGACAAATTGTGTCTGATGGGGTGAAGTTCCTTCATTCTGGGGGTGTCACCTGAGGGAGGCTGAATCTGATTGGTCCTCTACAGTGTGGCAGGGTAAGGGTTAGCCGCCTTGCCTGTAGCTGCCCTAGCTTCCCTCCATCGTCACCTCCACACAGGTGTTTCTCTTAGTGGTGTCCAATCACCAAGAGGCGGCTGCCAAGTACTCGATATGAATGTTGTGTTTCCATAACAGTTTTAGTGCTATCAGTGACACCAAGAAACTTAGTTTCACAAAGAAAATATGCATTCCTTCTGGTTTAAATTGTTTCTACAAGTCCACGGGTTAGGGGGAGGGTTAGTGTATAGGGGTAAACGCTACCAATGGTACCCCCCCTACCATCTCTGTACAATGTCGTTTGTTATGATTTTACGAACAACGGTTTATTGGACTCTTTGGTCTGGCCTCGGTGTTCCTAGGAACCTGGATAATCCCTAGGATCACCGAGGCATGCAAGCCTCCACGCCACGTCAAGGCAGAGTCCATGTGGAGGTATCTAACTATAACTAACTACATCTGACTAAAACTAACTATATCTAACTATAACTATATCTAACTTAAGTAACTATATCTAACTTTTTTTTAAAAAAAAAAGGATGCCACTGCCTGTAAAACG
This sequence comes from Pagrus major, assembly GCF_040436345.1. NCBI lineage: Eukaryota > Metazoa > Chordata > Actinopteri > Spariformes > Sparidae > Pagrus > Pagrus major. The sequence continues at coordinate 39,959,439 of NC_133220.1, forward strand.
AAAATCAAAAACCAGGATGCCACATGGGACTTACACTGCCTGGAAAAAAACTACTTCCCGTCTTCTGTGTCTCTAACTTTGCTCGTGATGTGTTTCATTATAGTCCTAACCCTCTAACCCAAATTCAGGAGGCACTCATATTGCCGCGAGCCACCTTCGCCCCGAGCCTTTCCAAGCCGACCTAGACCAGAAAGCGTCTACAGCAAGTATGGATATTTATTCCACATTTATATCAAAATACCATTGGTATATTGCAACATATTTACAATACATTGTACAAAAATATGAAAATGCAGATGCAGACAATGGTACTCCCCCTACCATCTCTGTACAATGTTGTTTGTTACAGGTTTATTGGACTCTTTGGTCTGGCCTCAGCTGACTAATTTCATCAACAAGGCCACAAAGTTTAACCTGCATTAGGGTTAGGGTAGTGACCTTGATACCTTCTTCCGTAGGAGAAGGGGGGGTGCTCTGTCCATTCACCCGTCTGACTGGCCAAAATCCTGGTCCCAAGGGAGTTGGCGGGTGCGGTCTAAAACCGAAGTGAAACGAGTTCAACGATGCATGCCAAATTATCACAGAGATTCAAGTCAACTCTTGGGGAGTTTGGGTGTGGGACAGAAGACAGCAGTGTATGGCTGATTTTGAGCTTTCTGTCTTGTAAATGATGCCGACACAACATCTACATTTCTGCCAACTGCTTGTCTCAAATCGGACTCTTTGGTCTGGCCTCGGTGTTCCTAGGAACCTGGACAATCCCTAGGATCACCGAGGCACGCAAGCCTCCATGCCACATCAAGGCAGAGTCCATGTGGAGGTATCTAATTATAACTAACTACATCTAACTAAAACTAACTATAACTAACTTTAACTATATCTAACTTAGGTAACATCTAACTAAAACTAACTATATCTAACTTTAACTATATCTAACTTAGGTAACATCTAACTAAAACTAACTATATCTAACTTAGGTAACATCTAACTAAAACTAACTATAACTATATCTAACTTTAACTAACTATGTAACTTAACTAACTATATCGAACTATGTACAAATATACAAAAACAAAAAAGGAGGCCAATGCCTGTAAAACTGTAATCAAGTTCTTGGTATCCCGTTGGCTATAGACTTGTACATATTCTGTGTTGGTCATGTGTTAGGGTTAGGGTCAGGCAACAGGGGTAATAACCACAATGACTCATTTGAGGACGTCCAGAGGCACCAGGCTGGGGCATGGGCCTGGTGGTGATGGGGCTGCTGGACCTCCAGGGGCTGCTGGACCTCCAGAGGCACCAGGCTGGGGCATGGGCCTGGTGGTGATGGGGCTGCTGGACCTCTAGAGGCACCAGGCTGGGGCATGGGCCTGGTGGTGGTGGGGCTGCTGGACCGTCTTTCAGAAACAGGGACGCTCTTTCGTCTTTTTATTGGTTTGGTGCCATTCTGCGTCTTGGCGCTGTTTTCCTCCTCCGTTTTGCCGTCTCTGCCTGGACATGCACAGACACGCACCTCAAAGCACCTCCTGCCCAAAACAACTCCCTCTGCAGTCTCGAGAGTCAGAATGGTGAGGATGCATCTGCGATTCATGCCTCCCATGCAGAAACTATTGCACATGAAGCGTAGCAGGATGGTTGCACTTAGTCCACTGCCCTGGGAAGCAGCAAGGTCCGGGCGGGGGGGGGGGGTCGCTGTAAAGCTCACGGCTTCGGCTAACTCTGCTCTTGATGTGTTTCATCATAGTCCTAACCCTCTAACCCAACTTCAGTAAGCACTCATTTAATGACATATTGTCTGTGAGCCACCTTCGCCCGAGCCTTTCCAAGCTGACCTAGAGCTGGCGAAGGCAGAGCAACCTCATGTTTGACAGACACCCTTGTCTTGGTTTTGCTGTCCTTGTCTTTCCCAGCGTCCAATCAATTTTGAAGAGTGACTGAAGGTCATGATGTGTTCAGATCAGATCAGATGTTGGAGGTCAACGTGGCGAGTCTGTAAGCATTAGCCTGCTAACACCTGGAGCATTGGCCTGGCGCGAGATTTACACCTTCTCCCCCAGATTTTCAAGGGTCAGCGAGAGCTCACCAGACGCCGCCGGAACCGCGTTCTCCTTTAATATCTGCAGTTTTATTTTCATTCCTTTTCTGAGGCAAATTACATGAGCAAAGATTGCCAAGACTCCAAATGGGGGTAGGGTTTGGGTTGGTTTCTGGTAAGAACATTTTAAAATCAGAATCATTAAAACTCAAAAAAGGAAAATCCCTGCTTTAATTGACTCCCTCCCAATTTTAAGTCCAAACCTGTAACATCCTGTTTCAAGCACAGAAGGAATCAAAATGTCAAAGTCATTTCATGCCACCTTTATATGATTTCTGAAGAGGAGCATCACATCTACTGAGGCATCACATGTGCTGCAGCCTTGGTTGACAACTAGAGGGTTCATCTCAAGATAGGTGAAGTAGAGGTTCTCATATAAGTTGAAGATGCCCACTATAAAACTGGCCATGACTTCTTTCTTATCCTCAGGAACGTGTGTGAGGAGCTGCTCTGTGACTTGGTCCTCACTCAGCTTGTCATCCACTGCGACCATCAGCCTCTGTGCCTTGGCACTTAACTTACTTTATCTAACTATGTACAAATATACAAAAATTTAAAAAAGGAGGCCAAATGCCTTTAAGGTAAACAAAAGCAAAAAACAGGAGGCTGTAAAAACTTTTGACTGCAGGGTGTAACCTTATGAAAAATCTCCATGGGAATGAATCAGACTTTAAACAAAATAAAACAAAAAAAATAACACTGGGGGACTGGATAAAAAAACAAAAAAAAAGTTACACACAGGCAGCTGATGGGCTGAAAGAAAGGGAAAGGTTGGGGCAGGGGTATCATTGTGGCTGATCTGGAAATGCCAGTTGACATTACCTACATATTTTTTTTACATGTAATAAATTGCAAGAATATTGGACAGATGTCCTAAAACTGAGTATTTTTGGAAAAGAAGTGACTTTTGAAAAACATAATATTCTACTGGGTATACGACCTAAAGTATTACAGAAAGAACATATATACTTCTTTGAAGCTCTGAGAACCACAGCACTTAAACAGATAACAAGGAACTGGAGAAAAAAATTAACCACCTAAGATTTGCAAGTGGTTAGAAATTTTGGAAGAAATGAACACAATGGAAAAAGTCTCTTATAGAGTCATTAATAAGGAAAAAGTATTTGAAAAGAAATGGGCCCTTTATAAGTTTATTAGTTAAGGTAATAGGAACAGCACTTGAGAGAAAAGAAGGGAAAGGAGGAAGGAAAAGAGGAAAAAAAGGGGGAAAAAAAGAGAAGAAAATAATAATGTAACTTAATAATAACAATAAGTGGACAAAGCCATATGACATTATTATTATTATTATTATTATTATTATTATTGATGATTTCTAATGGATTTATTTGTCTATTATCATTGTTGTTGTTTTTTGTGTTTTGTTTGTTATGTTTTTTGTTGTTTTTTTTAATTCTTAAGGGGAATTAGTAGTATTCTTATTACTATTATTATTTTTATGTATACATTTATGAATGTATTAAATTGTTTATTGAAACCAATTGTATACAGAAAGCCCAAGAGGTCCTTTTTTTTATGTATTTTTTAAAATTTTATAGTTATTATTATTACTGTTATTAACACTGGTGACGGGATGGGGAAATAGGGATGGTGACTGTAAACAAAAAACAAAAATGTGTTCAAAGAAAAGTAGACTGTGTGATTATGTAAAGCATGTGTCAAATTGACTGAAATGAACACAATAAAGTATTTTAAAAAAACAACCCTTTTTTTGGTGAAAATTGAACAAGTCAACGAAAATAATATCTGTACCATCACCACGGGAAACTGACCGACATAGGGCCGTTTTTCCCATGCTTACGTTGTAGACACACATCCACTTTTCTTAGGTCTTTTATTTTTCAGGTTCTGTTTTTTATTGATAAAATAGTACCTGTATACAACTGTCAAACTTAGCCTATCCCCTTATTCACCATAAATAACAAATTATCAGCTCAACAAACAACAACAACAAACTACAGAAAAAGGCATCCACCAATCCACCTTGTGTGGTATTAGGGTCAAAAATGACCCAGTTGGCACGTTTAAGGGAAGAAAAAAACCCCTAAACAACATTTTTTCGACTTGAAATTCGAATGATTTTTCCTAAAGTGACCCCACCAATAGAAAAAGTAAAATATTTTATTTGTTTATATTTCCATCAAAGCTGTATACCAACAGGGTACATTGGTCGTCTTAGGGTCATTTTTGACCCGCCAGTTAAAATCACCTTCAAAGTAAATTGCACACCACATAAAATCACACAGACACACATACAGACTCAAACAAAGACACACACACACACACACACATTGAGATTCTGTGCTACTGTTTGATCTCAGGTGCAGGTGTGAGGTCACCTCTCCACGACCCTACACTTGACTCTTTCACAAACAAAACACAGAGAGAGAGAGAGAAGTTTCAGATGCAGGTGCGGCATCAAACACAAGTGCAAATGATTTCAAATAAAAATAAATTCTCTTGAAAGCATTGTTTACTAATAGGGACTGCAATCAGAGTCTATAAAGGTGCTGCAGATGAAAGTACCCTCAGTTCTAGCTGAAGCCATGAGTGCAGTTTTCACTGCCCAACAGGTTATAGACCAGATTTTTTCAAACCAGGAAGAACAAGAGATAGAGGAAGAGGAGGAGGAGGAGGTATCTGAAGAGGAAGATGGGGAAGAATACAACCCAGACCACGATGCATCCTCTTCAGATGAGGAAGAATTTCCCCAAACTGAAAGGGAGACATTTTTGTCAAAGAATGGCAAAGTAACATGGTCCTTATCACCATTCAATGACCAGGGCAGAAGGGCATCACAAAATATCATAAAGATGACCCCAGGGCCCACAACATATGCAGCAGCCCATGCAAAAGACATCGCTTTCTGCCCATTTCTGCCACTTATACAGGGTACTATGATATAATCTTTTGCTAAAATATTATCTGTACACCTGTGCCGCGCCTTCAGTAATAATAATAACAATGTTAAACCTCTACTACACTTAAGAAAACAATTATAACAGGTATGTTGAAATAAAAACGAATGGTATTCACAGACTAAATGCAGTCTTTCTACACTGTGAAAAGAGAAAATTCAGACGGCAGAGCTGCCTCCTGGTCGAGCAGGGGCTGAATGGTTTCTAATGCACCCTCTGTTTCCCCCGGGGTACCAGGGCCCTGAGGGGGCAGGGTTGAGTCGGTGGGGCTGTTGTTTTCATTCTATTACAGTCACATGCATGATTAATGTTAGAAACGCATTACAATTTTATGGACTCATCTACAATTCTTATTATAGTTACCAATGGAAAATCAAGGGTTAACAATATCTGTTGATAACTGTGATAAAACTTACCATCTTCAGTTTTTCTCAAAGGTTCTTGAATGAATGAAGATACATGTAGAAAGAGAAAAAATTATGTTAAAATAACTTTAAAAAAAATTCACTCTGTTCATCCAATGCACAATCACGTCGGAGCCTGAAACTCGGGAAACGAAGGTCGGAGAGACTCGCAACAAGAAATCAACGTTTTCCCCAAATGATAAAAGTACACCCTGAATTTGAAAACCTAACAGACGCAGAGAAACTGCCATACTTATTTGGAGAGGACAGCCAGTGGAACCTGAGAAACTTAATTGTTTCTTTCTTATTTATTTATTTATTTATTGTACATATCATATATATCACCAACATCAACGGACGCGCGCTCGCACGTGCGCACGCACGCACACACTTTCCTTTCTCCCTTTTATTTTTATTTATTTATGAATTTTTTATGTAATCCTTTGCTTTGGCAATATTGTATAACACATTCATGCCAATAAAGCCTGTTGAATTGAATTGAATTGAATTGAAAGAGTGAGAGACAGAGTGGGTGAACGCAGTGTATTCATTTGTTCGGACCCATCACTTGATGACGGAGAATCTGACATCTGGTTAATTTGCAAAATAAACTACTCGCGCTCTTCTTCTAATCCTTCAGTCGGGAACACTTCACTTCGTGTTGTTGTGTTAATAACACATACATATAACTGCGGTCGTGCGTAATTACATAATTATCGAGGGAAATGTTCGGTATTGTAACTCCACTTCGTAATGGCGGCTGTGAGATGGGTAGCTACCCAGCTTGTCTGTGCACAGAATGGCGAAATAAACTTCTTGTATCTAGACAATCTAGGCTTATGACCTCTGGGATAGTTTGCATCATTAGTTAGTTTGCATCATTTTTAATGACAATGTAATAACAGCGCAACACACTTACCTTGATAACCGGAGGTCAATTGTCCCGTGCGTGTCACTCAGGGACTCCATCTTACGTGACTGCGGTCAGCGTTGCCATGTCTGTGAAGCCAAAATCAACCAAAACATCAACTCCAAACCAGGCCAACCGGGTGTAAAAAGCAGGAAAAAAACAACTTAAATGTTTGTCTTGTATAACACAGATTCAACATCTGGAATGCCTGGCTTTCCACATACGGGCTTCCTTCAGCTTTAAAACGGGGTAGAACTCGGTGTAAAACCGGGTGAAAAAAGCGAACCTGGCAACCTCCGGTTGGGGGTTGAGAGAGAGAGAGAGAGAGAGAGAGAGAGAGAGAGAGAGAGAGAGAGAGAGTTTTTTTTCCCTTCTTGTTGTTTTTTGCTGACAGCTAGTTGACACGGAGGTGACGGTCAATCAGTCCAGAGCAGGTAAGAGGATTATTAATTGTTCTAACGTTTAATTTGATGTAAGATGTAAGATGTTACCTTAATTCGAGTCAGCATCAACTTATTTGTTACTTTATGGTGTTACCTTTGGATTTTATTCGATGTAAAGGAGGAGTGGGGGTGGGGGTGGGGGAGGGGGGGGGGGGCGGACGATTGGAAAACTGTTTAAATGGTTTCTGCGTCAAGTTTTATCTTTCTTTAACTTTGTGTGCGTGCGTGCGTTGTGTTTTCACAGATCAAAGCAGTTCACGAAAGACACTGGTTGCTACAGATGTAAGTAAGAACACGCATGTGATTGTGACTATAGACTTCACCTGATTACAGTCGGGAGAAGGAAGTGCATATGCTGATATCTGATGAACGTATTCTCTCTCACACCTCTGTTTTGAAAGGGAGGGCCCTGACAGGCGGCTGGTGTATTGTCTCAGGTGCAAGAGGGCGTACAGTGTACTGTCCGTCCACCTCAGGAGGGCATGCATGAAAAATAACACGGCGGAAGAAAGAGATGCCGAATTGGACCGGGCTAAACAGTCCCAGAGAGAATGGACGAGGGTCGGAAGGCGCTGGGACTACCAGGAACTGTCGTCCGTGGTTCCGGATGAGGCGTCTCGCCGGTCCCTGGTTGACCACCTGAAGGAAAAAGGGTTCTTTGTGATCGATGAACCGGTGGAGGGTGTGCAGGGTGCAGGGCCGAGGTTGGTTATGCTCATGATTTGATTAACATTTAAGGTGACTCTTTTTTTGTTGTTGTTTTGTTTTATTATTTGTCTCAAATGTTCATTGAATTATTGATTTATGAATCTGCGATGCATGTCAGCTCCTGGATTACTGACTACTCGACAGGCAGGCCACAGTTTGTCCGTCTGGGCAGTGTCCTGTCTGATGTGGTGGTCAGTGACTTTCAGTACAACTCTGAGTCATGTTACCTGCAGAAGTTTTCTGATGACTCAGCTGTAGGCTGGCTATGTACTTGGTCTCAGGCTGGACTCTTTTGAGACAGTGGTGGAGAGGAGAATGCTGAAGAAACCTTAATCCATCATGGACAATGATGAGCACCCTCTCCATAACAGAGTAGACAGACAGTGGAGTACCTTCTCTTACAGGCTGCTTCAGCTCCGCTGTCGAAGGGACAGATACAGGAAATATTTCCTGCCACATGCCATCACACTGTACAATAACATCTGGGTGTCTTCATTGACAACGCACTCACCTGGAGTCCTAGGAAGTCTGATTAGGTACTGTATTACAGCGTGGTTTGGTAATCTCTCTCTGTACATCTAAAAAACAAACTGTCTCAGCTAATTCATGCTGCTGGAAAAATGATTGGTGTCGAAGAGCACTTCTCCAGTCAGAGCATTTATGAACAGGCCACTTTGCAACAAGCAAATAAGATTGTCTGCGACCCATCACACATCCTGCATGACGAGTATGAGCTGCTACCGTCTGGTAGAAGGTTTAGAGTTCCTCACTGCAGACTGAACGGATTCAAAAACTCGTTTGTTCCCGTGTCAGTCAATTAATCTGTTAAATAAGGTCAGATAAGTTCAGGTGACTTGCGTTTGCTTGTTTTGTAAAGGGTTGGTAATTTGGTAATTTTCACTGTTTTGCACTCCGGCACTTTGTATGATATAGATTTGCATATCTATTGTATATATATACATTTTTATATTACATTTTATATTGCTATGTTAATATGTCTAGGTTGTTCTCTTTATTTCTTTGTGTTGTCATTGTCTCTGTGTGTAATGCTGCTGCTACACTTTAATTTCCCAGATTGGGATCAATAAAGTATATCTATCTATCTATCTATCTATCTATCTATCTATCTATCTATCTATCTATCTATCTATCTATAGCTCTCGGGGGGAGGTCCGTTCTGAGCACCAGCGTCTGCTGGAGATGGCAGAGGGATGGATGGAGGAGGCGTGCCATAGGCTCCAAACGGGTCAGCGGCTGTCGCATGGTCACACGACCATATACCGGTACTTTTGCATGGCCACCCTAATGGTCACGCACCGCAAACCGGAAAAGACGGTGGTGGAGTTCAAGGTAAGCGTGCACTTATTCCAATGTTCCCTCGAGCCGGTTTCTGTTTCCCTGCAACTTTGGCTGTCGAACACTTCAAGTTATTTGTATCCTTGCATACAAAAATAATCCCCCATCACAGGTGACCGAGTGGAACGACAGGGAGTTGAGCCCCGGTGTCGGGGCGACGATCTCGTTCGGGGACAGCGCGGACAGCGCTTTTATCAGCGTGGACGAGAATAGGGTGAGTTGGGCATTTTTTTGGTTTTGTTTTGTTTGGTTTTATTTACGTTCAAGTGAAGAAACCATTTTCCACCGACGGCTGACTAAAACAGCTTGGCATTTCGTTTCCCACCGACAGTGGTTCGATGCGTACTTCACGGCCATCAGGCCGCTCTACCTGAAGAGGCAGGAGGAACCACAAGACGACCAGGGCCGTTTCTTCCTGGGGACGACGGGTCTTCCCGTGGCGAATCCCAGGTCGGACTTGTACCGTCTATGGAAGCAGTGAGTGTACTTTTCATTTCTTATGCAGGGGTGAGGCAATTTCACTCATTAAGCGACCAGAACTAGCAGGTTGCTTATGTAACTGGTAATTACTAGTGCTAGTATTGTTAGTTGGTTCGTTCTTCACGTCAGACAAGGCATATTGCAACCACTGAACATAAGCTCTGACTTTAAAATTCCTTTTTCTCTGTCTCTGTCTTTCTTTTCCCCCTCTCCTCCACAACACAGCTGTAAGAAAATCTGCGGGGGAGCGAGCCCGAATCCGCCGTCCGGTACGACCGAGGCCCCGGGGACGTCCTCCCAGGACCAGAGGTAAAGATTGTCAGTTTCGGTGCTGACGTCAACACGTCCCACTTCACAACTGCCTGACTGCGATGTGTGCTTTTCTCTTCCTGCAGTTTGGCATCTGCGAAAATGCCATTTCATGACCAATGGGTGGCCTTCACAGAAGAATTTCCAATCACCGTCGGTGCCCTCCCACCCTCTAAAGAAGACATAGTCAGTGCCGGATTTGGAGATGAGCGGAGATACTATTACATGTGGAGGCGCATGCAGCTGGAAAAACGTGTGCTGCATGTCGCAGGTAGGCACCGGCTTTGTCTCTGTCAAACAGATACTGTATGCTGTGTGTGAAAGCTGCTTAGTGTCTCACTATGACTGCATGTCCTTTTCCCATCGCCTGTGTGTCTCACTGACTCTCTCACACGCACACTGATTGCCTGACTGACTGACTGACTGACTGCCTCACTCATTCACTGCCTCACTGCCTTACTCACTGCCTCACTCACTCACTCACTGCCTCACTCACTCACTCACTGCCTCACTCACTCACTCACTCACTCACTCCCTGTCTCTTTTCTTCCCAGCTTCCAGTGGCAGGCAGCGTCCAACAAAGGACCGAGTGGAAGCCGTCCTGGCAAAGGAAAAGTGGGAAACCAATGTCCCCTCTTTCCAGGATGTGCTTCAGGCATGGGTAACCCCTGTGAAGAGCGCCATTGAAGATGACCAAGCAGTCATAAAGTCTGTGGTGGAACAGAAGTGGAAGGGGGTCGATCTAAA
>NC_133220.1:39974826-39984826 GCF_040436345.1 Pagrus major
CTGTCTGTCTGTCTGTCTGTCTGTCTGTCTGTCTGTCTGCCTGCCTGCCTGCCTGCCTGCCTGCCTGCCTGCCTGCCTGTCTGTCTGTCTGTCTGTCTGTCTGTCTGTCTGTCTGTCTCTCTCTCTGCTGTCTGTCTGCTGTTTCTCTGTCTCTCTGTCTCTCTGTATGTATGTCTTTGCCCCCTCCTGTGGCGGCCCAGGAGCACTGCAAAGAGCGACGCACTTAGTTTTTGTGGGTGGAAAACCGCTACTGAGAGCAGCGCAGGCGATGCCTCACCGTTACTGATGCTACAAGTGGTCTCAATGGCTGTTTTTACCCTCAATCTGGCACCTTACCATAACCAATCCTCCTTTAATAATACCTGTCTGCCTGCCTGCAAGTCAGTCTGTCTGTCTGTCTGTGTCTCTGCAAGTCAGTCTGTCTGTATGTCTGTCTATCTGTCTGTCTGTGTCAGTGTGTGAATTTGTTTCTTTTTGGAGGAATAGCTAATCACAGTTTATTTGCTCATGGTTCTTAAGCCACTCTGCCAGACTAAGTTTTCAATCAATTCCACCTGCATATTGTGATACCATTTAACAAAGAGAAAACACGCTGCTGGATGTTACCAATGAAAATATCACACAAAACATCCAGAATTACCTCAGCAAGCGTGTCTACGGCCGGTGGCTGAGTCCTGCAGCGACCTGAAGCGCTTGCGGTGCCCTACTCCACACCTCCGGAAGGGGAGGTCGCACGGACCCGGGCCTGGCGCCGTTGGAAAGCCGCTCCTCACTTTTGGGGGGTTGCACCTGCCTCCCGTGACTCTGGCACCTTCCTGTCAAAAGATATTCATCAGAAATGTCTTGCACCGGGGTGCACTCCTGCTAAAACCTCTTATCCTACAGCTCTCCGCTACGGCCTGCAGCACAGGTGATGCGAGACCTGAGGAGACGGGCTCCAGCACCTATGCTGCCTCGTCTGTCTGTCTTTGTCTGGCCAGGCTCTCTGCTGTCTCTCTGTCTCTCTGTCTCTCTGTCTGTCTGTCTGTATATGTCTCTGCAAGTCAGTCTGTCTGTCTTACTGCCTCCCTGTCTGTCTGCCTGCCTGTCTGTCTGTTTGTCTGTTTGTCTTGTCAAAAGATATTCATCAAAAATGTCCTGCACCGGGGTGCACTCCTGCTAAAACCTCTTATCCTAACCTGGGGGAGACCCGGCCAGGCTCCGGCCACAGCCAGCTGCCTTCCAGAGGCCCAGCAGCCTCACCCTGAACGCTGGAGAGCGGCCCCGCCACCCCAAACCCTAACCCTAACCCTGCCTGTCTGTCTGTCTGTCTGTCTGTCTGTCTGTCTGTCTGTCTGCCTGCCTGCCTGCCTGCCTGCCTGCCTGTCTGTCTGTCTGTCTGTCTGTCTGTCTGTCTGTCTCTCTCTCTGCTGTCTGTCTGCTGTTTCTCTGTCTCTCTGTCTCTCTGTCTCTCTGTATGTATGTCTTTGCCCCCTCCTGTGGCGGCCCAGGAGCACTGCAAAGAGCGACGCACTTAGTTTTTGTGGGTGGAAAACCGCTACTGAGAGCAGCGCAGGCGATGCCTCACCGTTACTGATGCTACAAGTGGTCTCAATGGCTGTTTTTACCCTCAATCTGGCACCTTACCATAACCAATCCTCCTTTAATAATACCTGTCTGCCTGCCTGCAAGTCAGTCTGTCTGTCTGTCTGTGTCTCTGCAAGTCAGTCTGTCTGTATGTCTGTCTATCTGTCTGTCTGTGTCAGTGTGTGAATTTGTTTCTTTTTGGAGGAATAGCTAATCACAGTTTATTTGCTCATGGTTCTTAAGCCACTCTGCCAGACTAAGTTTTCAATCAATTCCACCTGCATATTGTGATACCATTTAACAAAGAGAAAACACGCTGCTGGATGTTACCAATGAAAATATCACACAAAACATCCAGAATTACCTCAGCAAGCGTGTCTACGGCCGGTGGCTGAGTCCTGCAGCGACCTGAAGCGCTTGCGGTGCCCTACTCCACACCTCCGGAAGGGGAGGTCGCACGGACCCGGGCCTGGCGCCGTTGGAAAGCCGCTCCTCACTTTTGGGGGGTTGCACCTGCCTCCCGTGACTCTGGCACCTTCCTGTCAAAAGATATTCATCAAAAATGTCCTGCACCGGGGTGCACTCCTGCTAAAACCTCTTATCCTAACCTGGGGGAGACCCGGCCAGGCTCCGGCCACAGCCAGCTGCCTTCCAGAGGCCCAGCAGCCTCACCCTGAACGCTGGAGAGCGGCCCCGCCACCCCAAACCCTAACCCTAACCCTGCCTGTCTGTCTGTCTGTCTGTCTGTCTGTCTGTCTGTCTGCCTGCCTGCCTGCCTGCCTGCCTGCCTGCCTGCCTGTCTGTTTGTCTGTCTGTCTGTCTGTCTGTCTGTCTCTCTCTCTGCTGTCTGTCTGCTGTTTCTCTGTCTCTCTGTCTCTCTGTCTCTCTGTATGTATGTCTTTGCCCCCTCCTGTGGCGGCCCAGGAGCACTGCAAAGAGCGACGCACTTAGTTTTTGTGGGTGGAAAACCGCTACTGAGAGCAGCACAGGCGATGCCTCACCGTTACTGATGCTACAAGTGGTCTCAATGGCTGTTTTTACCCTCAATCTGGCACCTTACCATAACCAATCCTCCTTTAATAATACCTGTCTGCCTGCAAGTCAGTCTGTCTGTCTGTCTGTGTCTCTGTCTGTCTGCAAGTCTGTCTGTCTTCCTGTCTGTCTGGCTTTGCTTTTTTTGTGTTTTTTTTCAAAATGATTTTATTATTAGTGAGATGAGCTACCCAGCTGCTCCCTCCTCATCCTCCTTATCTAAAATTATGGTGTCGTCAGATGACAATTCCTCGTCCTCCCTTATGGTGCGGAGGGTAGGCTTAAACTTCTGCCATTTTTTCCAGTGTTTGGCCTCCCTCTTTGCTACTTTCATCTTCTGCTTCTGCCTCTGCTTCTTCTTCTTCTTCTTCTTCTTCTTCTTCTTCTTCTTCTTCTTCTTCTTCTCCTCCATATTTAAAACATTATTTGGAGGTGGTGGTAGAGGTATGGGTGGAGTTGCAGATGTTGGTAGTGGCGTTGTCATTGTGACAATGCAGAGAGCAGTTCACTGTGTAGTAATGATGCAGACGTATACCGATTTCACTATTAACTGTGAGTTGAAACCTGATGGTTTTAAAGATCATCTACACCATTTTGAAAAAACCTGTGACTCTGTGCAAAATGTAAATTTAGATAGGGTTAGTTAAGTTAGATATAGTTAGTTATAGTTAGATGTAGTTAGTTAGAGTTAGATACCTTCACATGGACTCTGCCGGTTGTATTAAATATTTCTAAGGTAAGTATTAATTAATATATTTTTGTCAATTAAAGGTAAGTATGTATTGTATTTTTAAACTTGTAGGGTAAGTATGAATTTCACTATTTCAGGTTATATTAAATATTTTAAAGGTAAGTATTAATTAAGATATAAATTGTAATTTGTTATGGATTCAAATAAATCACACACTACACACTTAAATGCATTTAACAATATTTTATTATAAAAAGTATATACATGAACGATTATAAAACTTATAAATGAACTATTTTAAAACTGAAACTGAAACATTAACATAGAAAATTATTTAAAAAAAACAAAAATTACCTACAGAAATAAAACTTACTCTAAATCCAAATCTGGAGCCGTCTCTGGAGATGGGTTCGACCCTGGCGAATAGGGCTCCGGAGCACACTCCAGTGGAGGGAAGGCTCCGGCGGAGGGATGGCTGGGGATGGCAGGCACCAGCGGAGTGCCTTCTCCTGCCCGTACCGATGGCTCAGGAGCACACTCCAGTGAAGAGATGGCTCCGGCGGAGGGATGGCTGGGGATGACAGGCACCACCGGAGACATCTCCGGAGATGGCTCCAGAGACCACTCCGAAGATGGCTCCGGAGACCACTCCGAAGATGGCTCCGGAGACCACTCCGAAGATGGCTCCGGAGACCACTCCGAAGATGGCCCCGGAGTCCACTCCGAAGGTGGCTCTGAAGATGACTCTGGAGACGGCTCAGGAGACCAGTCCGAGGATGGCTCTGGAGACCACTCCCAAGATAGCTCCGGAGACCACTCCGAAGATGGCCCCGGAGTCCACTCCGAAGATGACTCTGGAGATGGATCAGGACACCAGTCCGAAGATGGCTCCGAAGCTGACTCCAGAGCTGTCTCCGGAGCTGTCTCCAGAGCTGTCTCCGGAGCTGTCTCCAGAGCTGTCTCCGGAGCTGACTCCAGAGCTGTCTCCGGACCTGACTCCAGAGCTGTCTCCGGAGCTGACTCCAGAGCTGACTCCAGAGCTGTCTCCGGAGCTGTCTCCAGAGATGGCTCCGGAGCTGTCTCCAGAGATGGCTCCGGAGCTGTCTCCAGAGCTGTCTCAGGACACCAGTCCGAAGATGGCTCCGAAGCTGACTCCAGAGCTGTCTCCGGAGCTGACTCCAGAGCTGTCTCCGGAGCTGACTCCAGAGCTGACTCCAGAGCTGTCTCCAGAGATGGCTCCGGAGCTGTCTCCAGAGATGGCTCCGGAGCTGTCTCCAGAGATGGCTCCGGAGCTGTCTCCGGTTCAGGGGAAGGGGGCGGAGCTATGGCTCCGGCAGAGGGAGGGCTCCGGAGGAGAGGCACCAGACGAGGCCACCTTCCTGTCCATACCTGCATTCCATTGCCCAAAAACAAAAACGTAACCGTTACCTTTATTGTCACTGGATTGTATTCATGTGGCAAATTTTCACATTTACATTTTTACATTCAGGGTATTTAGCAGACGTTTTTGTCCAAAGCGACTTACAATAAGTACATTTACAATCTGACATCACAGACACCAATACTTACGCTATTTGGAGGGATGGCTCCAGCAGAGGGATTGCTCCGGAGGAGAGGCACCAGGCGAACCCTTTCTTCTGTCGGTACCTGCATTCCATTGTACAAAGATAAAAACGCAACCGTTACATATATGTTGTCACTGGATTGTTTTCATATGGCAAATTTTCACATCACACACACCAATACTTACCCTAACCCCACTCAATGGCAGAGCTGCCTCCTGGTCGAGCAGGGGCTGAATGGTTTCTAATGCACCCTCTGTTTCCCCCGGGGTACCAGGGCCCTGAGGGGGCAGGGTTGAGTCGGTGGGGCTGTTGTTTTCATTCTATTACAGTCACATGCATGATTAATGTTAGAAACGCATTACAATTTTATGGACTCATCTACAATTCTTATTATAGTTACCAATGGAAAATCAAGGGTTAACAATATCTGTTGATAACTGTGATAAAACTTACCATCTTCAGTTTTTCTCAAAGGTTCTTGAATGAATGAAGATACATGTAGAAAGAGAAAAAATTATGTTAAAATAACTTTAAAAAAAATTCACTCTGTTCATCCAATGCACAATCACGTCGGAGCCTGAAACTCGGGAAACGAAGGTCGGAGAGACTCGCAACAAGAAATCAACGTTTTCCCCAAATGATAAAAGTACACCCTGAATTTGAAAACCTAACAGACGCAGAGAAACTGCCATACTTATTTGGAGAGGACAGCCAGTGGAACCTGAGAAACTTAATTGTTTCTTTCTTATTTATTTATTTATTTATTGTACATATCATATATATCACCAACATCAACGGACGCGCGCTCGCACGTGCGCACGCACGCACACACTTTCCTTTCTCCCTTTTATTTTTATTTATTTATGAATTTTTTATGTAATCCTTTGCTTTGGCAATATTGTATAACACATTCATGCCAATAAAGCCTGTTGAATTGAATTGAATTGAATTGAAAGAGTGAGAGACAGAGTGGGTGAACGCAGTGTATTCATTTGTTCGGACCCATCACTTGATGACGGAGAATCTGACATCTGGTTAATTTGCAAAATAAACTACTCGCGCTCTTCTTCTAATCCTTCAGTCGGGAACACTTCACTTCGTGTTGTTGTGTTAATAACACATACATATAACTGCGGTCGTGCGTAATTACATAATTATCGAGGGAAATGTTCGGTATTGTAACTCCACTTCGTAATGGCGGCTGTGAGATGGGTAGCTACCCAGCTTGTCTGTGCACAGAATGGCGAAATAAACTTCTTGTATCTAGACAATCTAGGCTTATGACCTCTGGGATAGTTTGCATCATTAGTTAGTTTGCATCATTTTTAATGACAATGTAATAACAGCGCAACACACTTACCTTGATAACCGGAGGTCAATTGTCCCGTGCGTGTCACTCAGGGACTCCATCTTACGTGACTGCGGTCAGCGTTGCCATGTCTGTGAAGCCAAAATCAACCAAAACATCAACTCCAAACCAGGCCAACCGGGTGTAAAAAGCAGGAAAAAAACAACTTAAATGTTTGTCTTGTATAACACAGATTCAACATCTGGAATGCCTGGCTTTCCACATACGGGCTTCCTTCAGCTTTAAAACGGGGTAGAACTCGGTGTAAAACCGGGTGAAAAAAGCGAACCTGGCAACCTCCGGTTGGGGGTTGAGAGAGAGAGAGAGAGAGAGAGAGAGAGAGAGAGAGAGAGAGAGAGAGAGTTTTTTTTCCCTTCTTGTTGTTTTTTGCTGACAGCTAGTTGACACGGAGGTGACGGTCAATCAGTCCAGAGCAGGTAAGAGGATTATTAATTGTTCTAACGTTTAATTTGATGTAAGATGTAAGATGTTACCTTAATTCGAGTCAGCATCAACTTATTTGTTACTTTATGGTGTTACCTTTGGATTTTATTCGATGTAAAGGAGGAGTGGGGGTGGGGGTGGGGGAGGGGGGGGGGGGCGGACGATTGGAAAACTGTTTAAATGGTTTCTGCGTCAAGTTTTATCTTTCTTTAACTTTGTGTGCGTGCGTGCGTTGTGTTTTCACAGATCAAAGCAGTTCACGAAAGACACTGGTTGCTACAGATGTAAGTAAGAACACGCATGTGATTGTGACTATAGACTTCACCTGATTACAGTCGGGAGAAGGAAGTGCATATGCTGATATCTGATGAACGTATTCTCTCTCACACCTCTGTTTTGAAAGGGAGGGCCCTGACAGGCGGCTGGTGTATTGTCTCAGGTGCAAGAGGGCGTACAGTGTACTGTCCGTCCACCTCAGGAGGGCATGCATGAAAAATAACACGGCGGAAGAAAGAGATGCCGAATTGGACCGGGCTAAACAGTCCCAGAGAGAATGGACGAGGGTCGGAAGGCGCTGGGACTACCAGGAACTGTCGTCCGTGGTTCCGGATGAGGCGTCTCGCCGGTCCCTGGTTGACCACCTGAAGGAAAAAGGGTTCTTTGTGATCGATGAACCGGTGGAGGGTGTGCAGGGTGCAGGGCCGAGGTTGGTTATGCTCATGATTTGATTAACATTTAAGGTGACTCTTTTTTTGTTGTTGTTTTGTTTTATTATTTGTCTCAAATGTTCATTGAATTATTGATTTATGAATCTGCGATGCATGTCAGCTCCTGGATTACTGACTACTCGACAGGCAGGCCACAGTTTGTCCGTCTGGGCAGTGTCCTGTCTGATGTGGTGGTCAGTGACTTTCAGTACAACTCTGAGTCATGTTACCTGCAGAAGTTTTCTGATGACTCAGCTGTAGGCTGGCTATGTACTTGGTCTCAGGCTGGACTCTTTTGAGACAGTGGTGGAGAGGAGAATGCTGAAGAAACCTTAATCCATCATGGACAATGATGAGCACCCTCTCCATAACAGAGTAGACAGACAGTGGAGTACCTTCTCTTACAGGCTGCTTCAGCTCCGCTGTCGAAGGGACAGATACAGGAAATATTTCCTGCCACATGCCATCACACTGTACAATAACATCTGGGTGTCTTCATTGACAACGCACTCACCTGGAGTCCTAGGAAGTCTGATTAGGTACTGTATTACAGCGTGGTTTGGTAATCTCTCTCTGTACATCTAAAAAACAAACTGTCTCAGCTAATTCATGCTGCTGGAAAAATGATTGGTGTCGAAGAGCACTTCTCCAGTCAGAGCATTTATGAACAGGCCACTTTGCAACAAGCAAATAAGATTGTCTGCGACCCATCACACATCCTGCATGACGAGTATGAGCTGCTACCGTCTGGTAGAAGGTTTAGAGTTCCTCACTGCAGACTGAACGGATTCAAAAACTCGTTTGTTCCCGTGTCAGTCAATTAATCTGTTAAATAAGGTCAGATAAGTTCAGGTGACTTGCGTTTGCTTGTTTTGTAAAGGGTTGGTAATTTGGTAATTTTCACTGTTTTGCACTCCGGCACTTTGTATGATATAGATTTGCATATCTATTGTATATATATACATTTTTATATTACATTTTATATTGCTATGTTAATATGTCTAGGTTGTTCTCTTTATTTCTTTGTGTTGTCATTGTCTCTGTGTGTAATGCTGCTGCTACACTTTAATTTCCCAGATTGGGATCAATAAAGTATATCTATCTATCTATCTATCTATCTATCTATCTATCTATCTATCTATCTATCTATCTATCTATAGCTCTCGGGGGGAGGTCCGTTCTGAGCACCAGCGTCTGCTGGAGATGGCAGAGGGATGGATGGAGGAGGCGTGCCATAGGCTCCAAACGGGTCAGCGGCTGTCGCATGGTCACACGACCATATACCGGTACTTTTGCATGGCCACCCTAATGGTCACGCACCGCAAACCGGAAAAGACGGTGGTGGAGTTCAAGGTAAGCGTGCACTTATTCCAATGTTCCCTCGAGCCGGTTTCTGTTTCCCTGCAACTTTGGCTGTCGAACACTTCAAGTTATTTGTATCCTTGCATACAAAAATAATCCCCCATCACAGGTGACCGAGTGGAACGACAGGGAGTTGAGCCCCGGTGTCGGGGCGACGATCTCGTTCGGGGACAGCGCGGACAGCGCTTTTATCAGCGTGGACGAGAATAGGGTGAGTTGGGCATTTTTTTGGTTTTGTTTTGTTTGGTTTTATTTACGTTCAAGTGAAGAAACCATTTTCCACCGACGGCTGACTAAAACAGCTTGGCATTTCGTTTCCCACCGACAGTGGTTCGATGCGTACTTCACGGCCATCAGGCCGCTCTACCTGAAGAGGCAGGAGGAACCACAAGACGACCAGGGCCGTTTCTTCCTGGGGACGACGGGTCTTCCCGTGGCGAATCCCAGGTCGGACTTGTACCGTCTATGGAAGCAGTGAGTGTACTTTTCATTTCTTATGCAGGGGTGAGGCAATTTCACTCATTAAGCGACCAGAACTAGCAGGTTGCTTATGTAACTGGTAATTACTAGTGCTAGTATTGTTAGTTGGTTCGTTCTTCACGTCAGACAAGGCATATTGCAACCACTGAACATAAGCTCTGACTTTAAAATTCCTTTTTCTCTGTCTCTGTCTTTCTTTTCCCCCTCTCCTCCACAACACAGCTGTAAGAAAATCTGCGGGGGAGCGAGCCCGAATCCGCCGTCCGGTACGACCGAGGCCCCGGGGACGTCCTCCCAGGACCAGAGGTAAAGATTGTCAGTTTCGGTGCTGACGTCAACACGTCCCACTTCACAACTGCCTGACTGCGATGTGTGCTTTTCTCTTCCTGCAGTTTGGCATCTGCGAAAATGCCATTTCATGACCAATGGGTGGCCTTCACAGAAGAATTTCCAATCACCGTCGGTGCCCTCCCACCCTCTAAAGAAGACATAGTCAGTGCCGGATTTGGAGATGAGCGGAGATACTATTACATGTGGAGGCGCATGCAGCTGGAAAAACGTGTGCTGCATGTCGCAGGTAGGCACCGGCTTTGTCTCTGTCAAACAGATACTGTATGCTGTGTGTGAAAGCTGCTTAGTGTCTCACTATGACTGCATGTCCTTTTCCCATCGCCTGTGTGTCTCACTGACTCTCTCACACGCACACTGATTGCCTGACTGACTGACTGACTGACTGCCTCACTCATTCACTGCCTCACTGCCTTACTCACTGCCTCACTCACTCACTCACTGCCTCACTCACTCA
>NC_133220.1:39989826-40010737 GCF_040436345.1 Pagrus major
TGTCTTACTGCCTCCCTGTCTGTCTGCCTGCCTGTCTGTCTGTTTGTCTGTTTGTCTTGTCAAAAGATATTCATCAAAAATGTCCTGCACCGGGGTGCACTCCTGCTAAAACCTCTTATCCTAACCTGGGGGAGACCCGGCCAGGCTCCGGCCACAGCCAGCTGCCTTCCAGAGGCCCAGCAGCCTCACCCTGAACGCTGGAGAGCGGCCCCGCCACCCCAAACCCTAACCCTAACCCTGCCTGTCTGTCTGTCTGTCTGTCTGTCTGTCTGTCTGTCTGCCTGCCTGCCTGCCTGCCTGCCTGCCTGCCTGCCTGTCTGTCTGTCTGTCTGTCTGTCTGTCTGTCTCTCTCTCTGCTGTCTGTCTGCTGTTTCTCTGTCTCTCTGTCTCTCTGTATGTATGTCTTTGCCCCCTCCTGTGGCGGCCCAGGAGCACTGCAAAGAGCGACGCACTTAGTTTTTGTGGGTGGAAAACCGCTACTGAGAGCAGCGCAGGCGATGCCTCACCGTTACTGATGCTACAAGTGGTCTCAATGGCTGTTTTTACCCTCAATCTGGCACCTTACCATAACCAATCCTCCTTTAATAATACCTGTCTGCCTGCCTGCAAGTCAGTCTGTCTGTCTGTCTGTGTCTCTGCAAGTCAGTCTGTCTGTATGTCTGTCTATCTGTCTGTCTGTGTCAGTGTGTGAATTTGTTTCTTTTTGGAGGAATAGCTAATCACAGTTTATTTGCTCATGGTTCTTAAGCCACTCTGCCAGACTAAGTTTTCAATCAATTCCACCTGCATATTGTGATACCATTTAACAAAGAGAAAACACGCTGCTGGATGTTACCAATGAAAATATCACACAAAACATCCAGAATTACCTCAGCAAGCGTGTCTACGGCCGGTGGCTGAGTCCTGCAGCGACCTGAAGCGCTTGCGGTGCCCTACTCCACACCTCCGGAAGGGGAGGTCGCACGGACCCGGGCCTGGCGCCGTTGGAAAGCCGCTCCTCACTTTTGGGGGGTTGCACCTGCCTCCCGTGACTCTGGCACCTTCCTGTCAAAAGATATTCATCAAAAATGTCTTGCACCGGGGTGCACTCCTGCTAAAACCTCTTATCCTACAGCTCTCCGCTACGGCCTGCAGCACAGGTGATGCGAGACCTGAGGAGACGGGCTCCAGCACCTATGCTGCCTCGTCTGTCTGTCTTTGTCTGGCCAGGCTCTCTGCTGTCTCTCTGTCTCTCTGTCTCTCTGTCTGTCTGTCTGTATATGTCTCTGCAAGTCAGTCTGTCTGTCTTACTGCCTCCCTGTCTGTCTGCCTGCCTGTCTGTCTGTTTGTCTGTTTGTCTTGTCAAAAGATATTCATCAAAAATGTCCTGCACCGGGGTGCACTCCTGCTAAAACCTCTTATCCTAACCTGGGGGAGACCCGGCCAGGCTCCGGCCACAGCCAGCTGCCTTCCAGAGGCCCAGCAGCCTCACCCTGAACGCTGGAGAGCGGCCCCGCCACCCCAAACCCTAACCCTAACCCTGCCTGTCTGTCTGTCTGTCTGTCTGTCTGTCTGTCTGTCTGCCTGCCTGCCTGCCTGCCTGCCTGCCTGTCTGTCTGTCTGTCTGTCTGTCTGTCTGTCTCTCTCTCTGCTGTCTGTCTGCTGTTTCTCTGTCTCTCTGTCTCTCTGTATGTATGTCTTTGCCCCCTCCTGTGGCGGCCCAGGAGCACTGCAAAGAGCGACGCACTTAGTTTTTGTGGGTGGAAAACCGCTACTGAGAGCAGCGCAGGCGATGCCTCACCGTTACTGATGCTACAAGTGGTCTCAATGGCTGTTTTTACCCTCAATCTGGCACCTTACCATAACCAATCCTCCTTTAATAATACCTGTCTGCCTGCCTGCAAGTCAGTCTGTCTGTCTGTCTGTGTCTCTGCAAGTCAGTCTGTCTGTATGTCTGTCTATCTGTCTGTCTGTGTCAGTGTGTGAATTTGTTTCTTTTTGGAGGAATAGCTAATCACAGTTTATTTGCTCATGGTTCTTAAGCCACTCTGCCAGACTAAGTTTTCAATCAATTCCACCTGCATATTGTGATACCATTTAACAAAGAGAAAACACGCTGCTGGATGTTACCAATGAAAATATCACACAAAACATCCAGAATTACCTCAGCAAGCGTGTCTACGGCCGGTGGCTGAGTCCTGCAGCGACCTGAAGCGCTTGCGGTGCCCTACTCCACACCTCCGGAAGGGGAGGTCGCACGGACCCGGGCCTGGCGCCGTTGGAAAGCCGCTCCTCACTTTTGGGGGGTTGCACCTGCCTCCCGTGACTCTGGCACCTTCCTGTCAAAAGATATTCATCAGAAATGTCTTGCACCGGGGTGCACTCCTGCTAAAACCTCTTATCCTACAGCTCTCCGCTACGGCCTGCAGCACAGGTGATGCGAGACCTGAGGAGACGGGCTCCAGCACCTATGCTGCCTCGTCTGTCTGTCTTTGTCTGGCCAGGCTCTCTGCTGTCTCTCTGTCTCTCTGTCTCTCTGTCTGTCTGTCTGTATATGTCTCTGCAAGTCAGTCTGTCTGTCTTACTGCCTCCCTGTCTGTCTGCCTGCCTGTCTGTCTGTTTGTCTGTTTGTCTTGTCAAAAGATATTCATCAAAAATGTCCTGCACCGGGGTGCACTCCTGCTAAAACCTCTTATCCTAACCTGGGGGAGACCCGGCCAGGCTCCGGCCACAGCCAGCTGCCTTCCAGAGGCCCAGCAGCCTCACCCTGAACGCTGGAGAGCGGCCCCGCCACCCCAAACCCTAACCCTAACCCTGCCTGTCTGTCTGTCTGTCTGTCTGTCTGTCTGTCTGTCTGTCTGTCTGTCTGCCTGCCTGCCTGCCTGCCTGCCTGCCTGTCTGTCTGTCTGTCTGTCTGTCTGTCTGTCTCTCTCTCTGCTGTCTGTCTGCTGTTTCTCTGTCTCTCTGTCTCTCTGTATGTATGTCTTTGCCCCCTCCTGTGGCGGCCCAGGAGCACTGCAAAGAGCGACGCACTTAGTTTTTGTGGGTGGAAAACCGCTACTGAGAGCAGCGCAGGCGATGCCTCACCGTTACTGATGCTACAAGTGGTCTCAATGGCTGTTTTTACCCTCAATCTGGCACCTTACCATAACCAATCCTCCTTTAATAATACCTGTCTGCCTGCCTGCAAGTCAGTCTGTCTGTCTGTCTGTGTCTCTGCAAGTCAGTCTGTCTGTATGTCTGTCTATCTGTCTGTCTGTGTCAGTGTGTGAATTTGTTTCTTTTTGGAGGAATAGCTAATCACAGTTTATTTGCTCATGGTTCTTAAGCCACTCTGCCAGACTAAGTTTTCAATCAATTCCACCTGCATATTGTGATACCATTTAACAAAGAGAAAACACGCTGCTGGATGTTACCAATGAAAATATCACACAAAACATCCAGAATTACCTCAGCAAGCGTGTCTACGGCCGGTGGCTGAGTCCTGCAGCGACCTGAAGCGCTTGCGGTGCCCTACTCCACACCTCCGGAAGGGGAGGTCGCACGGACCCGGGCCTGGCGCCGTTGGAAAGCCGCTCCTCACTTTTGGGGGGTTGCACCTGCCTCCCGTGACTCTGGCACCTTCCTGTCAAAAGATATTCATCAGAAATGTCTTGCACCGGGGTGCACTCCTGCTAAAACCTCTTATCCTAACCTGGGGGAGACCCGGCCAGGCTCCGGCCACAGCCAGCTGCCTTCCAGAGGCCCAGCAGCCTCACCCTGAACGCTGGAGAGCGGCCCCGCCACCCCAAACCCTAACCCTAACCCTGCCTGTCTGTCTGTCTGTCTGTCTGTCTGTCTGTCTGTCTGTCTGCCTGCCTGCCTGCCTGCCTGCCTGCCTGTCTGTCTGTCTGTCTGTCTGTCTGTCTGTCTGTCTCTCTCTCTGCTGTCTGTCTGCTGTTTCTCTGTCTCTCTGTCTCTCTGTATGTATGTCTTTGCCCCCTCCTGTGGCGGCCCAGGAGCACTGCAAAGAGCGACGCACTTAGTTTTTGTGGGTGGAAAACCGCTACTGAGAGCAGCGCAGGCGATGCCTCACCGTTACTGATGCTACAAGTGGTCTCAATGGCTGTTTTTACTCTCAATCTGGCACCTTACCATAACCAATCCTCCTTTAATAATACCTGTCTGCCTGCCTGCAAGTCAGTCTGTCTGTCTGTCTGTGTCTCTGCAAGTCAGTCTGTCTGTATGTCTGTCTATCTGTCTGTCTGTGTCAGTGTGTGAATTTGTTTCTTTTTGGAGGAATAGCTAATCACAGTTTATTTGCTCATGGTTCTTAAGCCCCTCTGCCAGACTAAGTTTTCAATCAATTGCACCTGCATATTGTGATACCATTTAACAAAGAGAAAACACGCTGCTGGATGTTACCAATGAAAATATCACACAAAACATCCAGAATTACCTCAGCAAGCGTGTCTACGGCCGGTGGCTGAGTCCTGCAGCGACCTGAAGCGCTTGCGGTACCCTACTCCACACCTCCGGAAGGGGAGGTCGCACGGACCCGGGCCTGGCGCCGTTGGAAAGCCGCTCCTCACTTTTGGGGGGTTGCACCTGCCTCCCGTGACTCTGGCACCTTCCTGTCAAAAGATATTCATCAGAAATGTCTTGCACCGGGGTGCACTCCTGCTAAAACCTCTTATCCTAACCCTAACCCTAACCCTAACCCCTACCCCTAACCCTAACCCTAACCCTAAGTTGAAGAGGTGGCATTCTTGTGTGTGGAGTGGAGGAGAGAGCCAGCTTGCTGAGCACTGAGATCTGGCTAAGCTAGCAATGTGGCCACTTAATAGGCTTTTAGGGTAATTGGTTTCTTAAACTCAGAGGCGACACTGAAGAGGCGCTGGCTTGCAGTTAACACTAGCTTGTCGGAATAGTTTTTGTAAGAGGCTCCAACAGCCTCCTGAGGTAGCTAACTCGGCTAGCAGGCTAGGCTTTGAGGATTGTTCCAGTCTCTTTCCTGTTAGGACTTGCTTGCACTTGGATTTGGAAACTATCCTCCAGTGCACCCGCTGGGACCAGAGGGGCGGGGGTCCTATGGGTGGATGGACAGTGCACCCACCTTCTCCTCTCGGAGGGGGTATCAGGATCCCTATCCTAACCCTAACCCTAACCCCCAAACCCTAACCCTAACCTGGCGGGGACCCGGCCAGGCTCCGGCCACAGCCAGCTGCCTTCCAGAGGCCCAGCAGCGTCACCCTGAGCGCTGGAGAGCGGCCCCGCCACCCCCAACCCTAACCCTAACCCTAACGCCCAAACCCTAACCCTAACCTGGGGGAGACCCAGCCAGGCTCCGGCCACAGCCAGCTGCCTTCCAGAGGCCCAGCAGCCTCACCCTGAACGCTGGAGAGCGGCCCCGCCACCCCCAACCCTAACCCTAACCCTAACCCCAAAACCCTAACCCTAACCTGGGGGAGACCCGGCCAGGCTCCGGCCACAGCCAGCTGCCTTCCAGAGGCCCAGCAGCCTCACCCTGAGCGCTGGAGAGGGGCCCCGCCACCCCTAACCCTAACCCTAACCCTAACCCTAACCCCGAAACCCTAACCCTAACCTGGGGGAGACCCGGCCAGGCTCCGGCCACAGCCAGCTGCCTTCCAGAGGCCCAGCAGCCTCACCCTGAGAGCTGGAGAGCGGCCCCGCCTCCCCCAACCCTAACCCTAACCCTAACACCCAAACCCTAACCCTAACCTGGGGGAGACCCAGCCAGGTCCGGCCCCAGCCAGCTGCCTTCCAGAGGCCCAGCAGCCTCACCCTGAGCGCTGGAGAGCGGCCCCGCCACCCCGAACCCTAACCCTAACCCTAACCCCGAAACCCTAACCCTAACCTGAGGGAGACCCGGCCAGGTCCGGCCCAAGCCAGCTGCCTTCCAGAGGCCCAGCAGCCTCACCCTGAATGCTGGAGAGCGGCCCCGCCACCCCAAACCCTAACCCTAACCCTAACCCCTAAACCCTAACCCTAACCTGGGGGATACCCGGCCAGGCTCCAGCCACAGCCAGCTGCCTTCCAGAGGCCCAGCAGCCTCACCCTGAGTGCTGGAGAGCGGCCCCGCCACCCCTAACCCTAACCCTAACCCTAACCCTGACCCCGAAACCCTAACCCTAACCTGGGGGAGACCCGGCCAGGCTCCGGCCACAGCCAGCTGCCTTCCAGAGGCCCAGCAGCCTCACCCTGAGCGCTGGAGAGCGGCCCCGCCACCCCCAACCCTAACCCTAACCCTAACCCCGAAACGCTAACCCTAACCTGGGGGAGACCCGGCCAGGTCCTGCCCAAGCCAGCTGCCTTCCAGAGGCCCAGCAGCCTCACCCTGAACGCTGGAGAGCGGCTCCGCCACCCCCAACCCTAACCCTAACCCTAACCCCGAAACCCTAACCCTAACCTGAGGGAGACCCGGCCAGGTCCGGCCCAAGCCAGCTGCCTTCCAGAGGCCCAGCAGCCTCACCCTGAATGCTGGAGAGCGGCCCCGCCACCCCAAACCCTAACCCTAACCCTAACCCTAACCTGGGGGATACCCGGCCAGGCTCCAGCCACAGCCAGCTGCCTTCCAGAGGCCCAGCAGCCTCACCCTGAGCGCTGGAGAGCGGCCCCGCCACCCCGAACCCTAACCCTAACCCTAACCCCGAAACCCTAACCCTAACCTGAGGGAGACCCGGCCAGGTCCGGCCCAAGCCAGCTGCCTTCCAGAGGCCCAGCAGCCTCACCCTGAATGCTGGAGAGCGGCCCCGCCACCCCAAACCCTAACCCTAACCCTAACCCCTAAACCCTAACCCTAACC
The DNA here is from genome assembly GCF_040436345.1 of Pagrus major. Taxonomy (NCBI): domain Eukaryota; kingdom Metazoa; phylum Chordata; class Actinopteri; order Spariformes; family Sparidae; genus Pagrus; species Pagrus major. The sequence goes on from NC_133220.1 coordinate 39,996,611, forward strand.
TGGGGGATACCCGGCCAGGCTCCAGCCACAGCCAGCTGCCTTCCAGAGGCCCAGCAGCCTCACCCTGAGCGCTGGAGAGCGGCCCCGCCACCCCTAACCCTAACCCTAACCCTAACCCTGACCCCGAAACCCTAACCCTAACCTGGGGGAGACCCGGCCAGGCTCCGGCCACAGCCAGCTGCCTTCCAGAGGCCCAGCAGCCTCACCCTGAGCGCTGGAGAGCGGCCCCGCCACCCCCAACCCTAACCCTAACCCTAACCCCGAAACCCTAACCCTAACCTGGGGGAGACCCGGCCAGGTCCTGCCCAAGCCAGCTGCCTTCCAGAGGCCCAGCAGCCTCACCCTGAACGCTGGAGAGCGGCTCCGCCACCCCCAACCCTAACCCTAACCCTAACCCCGAAACCCTAACCCTAACCTGAGGGAGACCCGGCCAGGTCCGGCCCAAGCCAGCTGCCTTCCAGAGGCCCAGCAGCCTCACCCTGAATGCTGGAGAGCGGCCCCGCCACCCCAAACCCTAACCCTAACCCTAACCCTAACCCCTAAACCCTAACCCTAACCTGAAGGGAGACCCGGCCAGGTCCGGCCCAAGCCAGCTGCCTTCCAGAGGCCCAGCAGCCTCACCCTGAGCGCTGGAGAGCGGCCCCGCCTCCCCGAACCCTAACCCTAACCCTAACCCTAACCCCTAAACCCTAACCCTAACCTGGGGGATACCCGGCCAGGCTCCGGCCACAGCCAGCTGCCTTCCAGAGGCCCAGCAGCCTCACCCTGAGCGCTGGAGAGCGGCCCCGCCACCCCCAACCCTAACCCTAACCCTAACCCCGAAACCCTAACCCTAACCTGGGGGAGACCCAGCCAGGTCCGGCCCCAGCCAGCTGCCTTCCAGAGGCCCAGCAGCCTCACCCTGAGCGCTGGAGAGCTGCCCCGCCACCCCTAACCCTAACCCTAACCCTAACCCCTAAACCCTAACCCTAACCTGGGGGATACCCGGCCAGGCTCCGGCCACAGCCAGCTGCCTTCCAGAGGCCCAGCAGCCTCACCCTGAGCGCTGGAGAGCGGCCCCGCCACCCCCAACCCTAACCCTAACCCTAACCCCGAAACCCTAACCCTAACCTGGGGGAGACCCAGCCAGGTCCGGCCCCAGCCAGCTGCCTTCCAGAGGCCCAGCAGCCTCACCCTGAGTGCTGGAGAGCGGCCCCGCCTCCCCGAACCCTAACCCTAACCCTAACCCTAACCCCTAAACCCTAACCCTAACCTGGGGGATACCCGGCCAGGCTCCGGCCACAGCCAGCTGCCTTCCAGAGGCCCAGCAGCCTCACCCTGAGCGCTGGAGAGCGGCCCCGCCACCCCTAACCCTAACCCTAACCCTAACCCTGACCCCGAAACCCTAACCCTAACCTGGGGGAGACCCAGCCAGGTCCGGCCCAAGCCAGCTGCCTTCCAGAGGCCCAGCAGCCTCACCCTGAATGCTGGAGAGCGGCCCCGCCACCCCAAACCCTAACCCTAACCCTAACCCTAACCCCAAAACCCTAACCTGGGGGAGACCCGGCCAGGCTCCGGCCACAGCCAGCTGCCTTCCAGAGGCCCAGCAGCCTCACCCTGAGCGCTGGAGAGCGGCCCCGCCACCCCCAACCCTAACCCTAACCCTAACCCCGAAACCCTAACCCTAACCTGGGGGAGACCCGGCCAGGTCCGGCCCAAGCCAGCTGCTTTCCAGAGGCCCAGCAGCCTCACCCTGAATGCTGGAGAGCGGCCCCGCCACCCCAAACCCTAACCCTAACCCTAACCCTAACCCCAAAACCCTAACCTGGGGGAGACCCGGCCAGGCTCCGGCCACAGCCAGCTGCCTTCCAGAGGCCCAGCAGCCTCACCCTGAGCGCTGGAGAGCGGCCCCGCCACCCCCAACCCTAACCCTAACCCTAACCCCGAAACCCTAACCCTAACCTGGGGGAGACCCGGCCAGGTCCTGCCCAAGCCAGCTGCCTTCCAGAGGCCCAGCAGCCTCACCCTGAACGCTGGAGAGCGGCTCCGCCACCCCCAACCCTAACCCTAACCCTAACCCCGAAACCCTAACCCTAACCTGAGGGAGACCCGGCCAGGTCCGGCCCAAGCCAGCTGCCTTCCAGAGGCCCAGCAGCCTCACCCTGAATGCTGGAGAGCGGCCCCGCCACCCCAAACCCTAACCCTAACCCTAACCCTAACCCCTAAACCCTAACCCTAACCTGGGGGATACCCGGCCAGGCTCCAGCCACAGCCAGCTGCCTTCCAGAGGCCCAGCAGCCTCACCCTGAGCGCTGGAGAGCGGCCCCGCACCCCTAACCCTAACCCTAACCCTAACCCTGAAACCCTAACCCTAACCTGAGGGAGACCCGGCCAGGTCCGGCCCAAGCCAGCTGCCTTCCAGAGGCCCAGCAGCCTCACCCTGAATGCTGGAGAGCGGCCCCGCCACCCCAAACCCTAACCCTAACCCTAACCCTAACCCCTAAACCCTAACCCTAACCTGAGGGAGACCCGGCCAGGTCCGGCCCAAGCCAGCTGCCTTCCAGAGGCCCAGCAGCCTCACCCTGAGCGCTGGAGAGCGGCCCCGCCTCCCCGAACCCTAACCCTAACCCTAACCCTAACCCTAACCCTAACCCCTAAACCCTAACCCTAACCTGGGGGATACCCGGCCAGGCTCCGGCCACAGCCAGCTGCCTTCCAGAGGCCCAGCAGCCTCACCCTGAGCGCTGGAGAGCGGCCCCGCCACCCCCAACCCTAACCCTAACCCTAACCCCGAAACCCTAACCCTAACCTGGGGGAGACCCAGCCAGGTCCGGCCCCAGCCAGCTGCCTTCCAGAGGCCCAGCAGCCTCACCCTGAGCGCTGGAGAGCTGCCCCGCCACCCCTAACCCTAACCCTAACCCTAACCCCTAAACCCTAACCCTAACCTGGGGGATACCCGGCCAGGCTCCGGCCACAGCCAGCTGCCTTCCAGAGGCCCAGCAGCCTCACCCTGAGCGCTGGAGAGCGGCCCCGCCACCCCCAACCCTAACCCTAACCCTAACCCCGAAACCCTAACCCTAACCTGGGGGAGACCCGGCCAGGTCCGGCCCGAGCCAGCTGCCTTCCAGAGGCCCAGCAGCCTCACCCTGAGTGCTGGAGAGCGGCCCCGCCTCCCCGAACCCTAACCCTAACCCTAACCCTAACCCCTAAACCCTAACCCTAACCTGGGGGATACCCGGCCAGGCTCCGGCCACAGCCAGCTGCCTTCCAGAGGCCCAGCAGCCTCACCCTGAGCGCTGGAGAGCGGCCCCGCCACCCCTAACCCTAACCCTAACCCTAACCCTGACCCCGAAACCCTAACCCTAACCTGGGGGAGACCCGGCCAGGCTCCGGCCACAGCCAGCTGCCTTCCAGAGGCCCAGCAGCCTCACCCTGAGCGCTGGAGAGCGGCCCCGCCACCCCAAACCCTAACCCTAACCCTGCCTGTCTGTCTGTCTGTCTGTCTGTCTGTCTGTCTGTCTGCCTGCCTGCCTGCCTGCCTGCCTGTCTGTCTGTCTGTCTGTCTGTCTGTCTCTCTCTCTGCTGTCTGTCTGCTGTCTCTCTGTCTCTCTGTCTCTCTGTATGTATGTCTTTGCCCCCTCCTGTGGCGGCCCAGGAGCACTGCAAAGAGCGACGCACTTAGTTTTTGTGGGTGGAAAACCGCTACTGAGAGCAGCACAGGCGATGCCTCACCGTTACTGATGCTACAAGTGGTCTCAATGGCTGTTTTTACTCTCAATCTGGCACCTTACCATAACCAATCCTCCTTTAATAATACCTGTCTGCCTGCCTGCAAGTCAGTCTGTCTGTCTGTCTGTGTCTCTGCAAGTCAGTCTGTCTGTATGTCTGTCTATCTGTCTGTCTGTGTCAGTGTGTGAATTTGTTTCTTTTTGGAGGAATAGCTAATCACAGTTTATTTGCTCATGGTTCTTAAGCCACTCTGCCAGACTAAGTTTTCAATCAATTCCACCTGCATATTGTGATACCATTTAACAAAGAGAAAACACGCTGCTGGATGTTACCAATGAAAATATCACACAAAACATCCAGAATTACCTCAGCAAGCGTGTCTACGGCCGGTGGCTGAGTCCTGCAGCGACCTGAAGCGCTTGCGGTGCCCTACTCCACACCTCCGGAAGGGGAGGTCGCACGGACCCGGGCCTGGTGCCGTTGGAAAGCCGCTCCTCACTTTTGGGGGGTTGCACCTGCCTCCCGTGACTCTGGCACCTTCCTGTCAAAAGATATTCATCAGAAATGTCTTGCACCGGGGTGCACTCCTGCTAAAACCTCTTATCCTACAGCTCTCCGCTACGGCCTGCAGCACAGGTGATGCGAGACCTGAGGAGACGGGCTCCAGCACCTATGCTGCCTCGTCTGTCTGTCTTTGTCTGGCCAGGCTCTCTGCTGTCTCTCTGTCTCTCTGTCTCTCTGTCTGTCTGTCTGTATATGTCTCTGCAAGTCAGTCTGTCTGTCTTACTGCCTCCCTGTCTGTCTGCCTGCCTGTCTGTCTGTTTGTCTGTTTGTCTTGTCAAAAGATATTCATCAAAAATGTCCTGCACCGGGGTGCACTCCTGCTAAAACCTCTTATCCTAACCTGGGGGAGACCCGGCCAGGCTCCGGCCACAGCCAGCTGCCTTCCAGAGGCCCAGCAGCCTCACCCTGAACGCTGGAGAGCGGCCCCGCCACCCCAAACCCTAACCCTAACCCTGCCTGTCTGTCTGTCTGTCTGTCTGTCTGTCTGTCTGCCTGCCTGCCTGCCTGCCTGCCTGCCTGCCTGCCTGCCTGTCTGTCTGTCTGTCTGTCTGTCTGTCTGTCTGTCTGTCTGTCTCTCTCTCTGCTGTCTGTCTGCTGTTTCTCTGTCTCTCTGTCTCTCTGTCTCTCTGTATGTATGTCTTTGCCCCCTCCTGTGGCGGCCCAGGAGCACTGCAAAGAGCGACGCACTTAGTTTTTGTGGGTGGAAAACCGCTACTGAGAGCAGCACAGGCGATGCCTCACCGTTACTGATGCTACAAGTGGTCTCAATGGCTGTTTTTACCCTCAATCTGGCACCTTACCATAACCAATCCTCCTTTAATAATACCTGTCTGCCTGCCTGCAAGTCAGTCTGTCTGTCTGTCTGTGTCTCTGCAAGTCAGTCTGTCTGTATGTCTGTCTATCTGTCTGTCTGTGTCAGTGTGTGAATTTGTTTCTTTTTGGAGGAATAGCTAATCACAGTTTATTTGCTCATGGTTCTTAAGCCACTCTGCCAGACTAAGTTTTCAATCAATTCCACCTGCATATTGTGATACCATTTAACAAAGAGAAAACACGCTGCTGGATGTTACCAATGAAAATATCACACAAAACATCCAGAATTACCTCAGCAAGCGTGTCTACGGCCGGTGGCTGAGTCCTGCAGCGACCTGAAGCGCTTGCGGTGCCCTACTCCACACCTCCGGAAGGGGAGGTCGCACGGACCCGGGCCTGGCGCCGTTGGAAAGCCGCTCCTCACTTTTGGGGGGTTGCACCTGCCTCCCGTGACTCTGGCACCTTCCTGTCAAAAGATATTCATCAGAAATGTCTTGCACCGGGGTGCACTCCTGCTAAAACCTCTTATCCTACAGCTCTCCGCTACGGCCTGCAGCACAGGTGATGCGAGACCTGAGGAGACGGGCTCCAGCACCTATGCTGCCTCGTCTGTCTGTCTTTGTCTGGCCAGGCTCTCTGCTGTCTCTCTGTCTCTCTGTCTCTCTGTCTGTCTGTCTGTATATGTCTCTGCAAGTCAGTCTGTCTGTCTTACTGCCTCCCTGTCTGTCTGCCTGCCTGTCTGTCTGTTTGTCTGTTTGTCTTGTCAAAAGATATTCATCAAAAATGTCCTGCACCGGGGTGCACTCCTGCTAAAACCTCTTATCCTAACCTGGGGGAGACCCGGCCAGGCTCCGGCCACAGCCAGCTGCCTTCCAGAGGCCCAGCAGCCTCACCCTGAACGCTGGAGAGCGGCCCCGCCACCCCAAACCCTAACCCTAACCCTGCCTGTCTGTCTGTCTGTCTGTCTGTCTGTCTGTCTGTCTGTCTGCCTGCCTGCCTGCCTGCCTGCCTGCCTGTCTGTCTGTCTGTCTGTCTGTCTGTCTGTCTCTCTCTCTGCTGTCTGTCTGCTGTTTCTCTGTCTCTCTGTCTCTCTGTATGTATGTCTTTGCCCCCTCCTGTGGCGGCCCAGGAGCACTGCAAAGAGCGACGCACTTAGTTTTTGTGGGTGGAAAACCGCTACTGAGAGCAGCGCAGGCGATGCCTCACCGTTACTGATGCTACAAGTGGTCTCAATGGCTGTTTTTACCCTCAATCTGGCACCTTACCATAACCAATCCTCCTTTAATAATACCTGTCTGCCTGCCTGCAAGTCAGTCTGTCTGTCTGTCTGTGTCTCTGCAAGTCAGTCTGTCTGTATGTCTGTCTATCTGTCTGTCTGTGTCAGTGTGTGAATTTGTTTCTTTTTGGAGGAATAGCTAATCACAGTTTATTTGCTCATGGTTCTTAAGCCACTCTGCCAGACTAAGTTTTCAATCAATTCCACCTGCATATTGTGATACCATTTAACAAAGAGAAAACACGCTGCTGGATGTTACCAATGAAAATATCACACAAAACATCCAGAATTACCTCAGCAAGCGTGTCTACGGCCGGTGGCTGAGTCCTGCAGCGACCTGAAGCGCTTGCGGTGCCCTACTCCACACCTCCGGAAGGGGAGGTCGCACGGACCCGGGCCTGGCGCCGTTGGAAAGCCGCTCCTCACTTTTGGGGGGTTGCACCTGCCTCCCGTGACTCTGGCACCTTCCTGTCAAAAGATATTCATCAAAAATGTCCTGCACCGGGGTGCACTCCTGCTAAAACCTCTTATCCTAACCTGGGGGAGACCCGGCCAGGCTCCGGCCACAGCCAGCTGCCTTCCAGAGGCCCAGCAGCCTCACCCTGAACGCTGGAGAGCGGCCCCGCCACCCCAAACCCTAACCCTAACCCTGCCTGTCTGTCTGTCTGTCTGTCTGTCTGTCTGTCTGTCTGCCTGCCTGCCTGCCTGCCTGCCTGCCTGCCTGCCTGTCTGTTTGTCTGTCTGTCTGTCTGTCTGTCTGTCTCTCTCTCTGCTGTCTGTCTGCTGTTTCTCTGTCTCTCTGTCTCTCTGTCTCTCTGTATGTATGTCTTTGCCCCCTCCTGTGGCGGCCCAGGAGCACTGCAAAGAGCGACGCACTTAGTTTTTGTGGGTGGAAAACCGCTACTGAGAGCAGCACAGGCGATGCCTCACCGTTACTGATGCTACAAGTGGTCTCAATGGCTGTTTTTACCCTCAATCTGGCACCTTACCATAACCAATCCTCCTTTAATAATACCTGTCTGCCTGCAAGTCAGTCTGTCTGTCTGTCTGTGTCTCTGTCTGTCTGCAAGTCTGTCTGTCTTCCTGTCTGTCTGGCTTTGCTTTTTTTGTGTTTTTTTTCAAAATGATTTTATTATTAGTGAGATGAGCTACCCAGCTGCTCCCTCCTCATCCTCCTTATCTAAAATTATGGTGTCGTCAGATGACAATTCCTCGTCCTCCCTTATGGTGCGGAGGGTAGGCTTAAACTTCTGCCATTTTTTCCAGTGTTTGGCCTCCCTCTTTGCTACTTTCATCTTCTGCTTCTGCCTCTGCTTCTTCTTCTTCTTCTTCTTCTTCTTCTTCTTCTTCTTCTTCTTCTTCTTCTCCTCCATATTTAAAACATTATTTGGAGGTGGTGGTAGAGGTATGGGTGGAGTTGCAGATGTTGGTAGTGGCGTTGTCATTGTGACAATGCAGAGAGCAGTTCACTGTGTAGTAATGATGCAGACGTATACCGATTTCACTATTAACTGTGAGTTGAAACCTGATGGTTTTAAAGATCATCTACACCATTTTGAAAAAACCTGTGACTCTGTGCAAAATGTAAATTTAGATAGGGTTAGTTAAGTTAGATATAGTTAGTTATAGTTAGATGTAGTTAGTTAGAGTTAGATACCTTCACATGGACTCTGCCGGTTGTATTAAATATTTCTAAGGTAAGTATTAATTAATATATTTTTGTCAATTAAAGGTAAGTATGTATTGTATTTTTAAACTTGTAGGGTAAGTATGAATTTCACTATTTCAGGTTATATTAAATATTTTAAAGGTAAGTATTAATTAAGATATAAATTGTAATTTGTTATGGATTCAAATAAATCACACACTACACACTTAAATGCATTTAACAATATTTTATTATAAAAAGTATATACATGAACGATTATAAAACTTATAAATGAACTATTTTAAAACTGAAACTGAAACATTAACATAGAAAATTATTTAAAAAAAACAAAAATTACCTACAGAAATAAAACTTACTCTAAATCCAAATCTGGAGCCGTCTCTGGAGATGGGTTCGACCCTGGCGAATAGGGCTCCGGAGCACACTCCAGTGGAGGGAAGGCTCCGGCGGAGGGATGGCTGGGGATGGCAGGCACCAGCGGAGTGCCTTCTCCTGCCCGTACCGATGGCTCAGGAGCACACTCCAGTGAAGAGATGGCTCCGGCGGAGGGATGGCTGGGGATGACAGGCACCACCGGAGACATCTCCGGAGATGGCTCCAGAGACCACTCCGAAGATGGCTCCGGAGACCACTCCGAAGATGGCTCCGGAGACCACTCCGAAGATGGCTCCGGAGACCACTCCGAAGATGGCCCCGGAGTCCACTCCGAAGGTGGCTCTGAAGATGACTCTGGAGACGGCTCAGGAGACCAGTCCGAGGATGGCTCTGGAGACCACTCCCAAGATAGCTCCGGAGACCACTCCGAAGATGGCCCCGGAGTCCACTCCGAAGATGACTCTGGAGATGGATCAGGACACCAGTCCGAAGATGGCTCCGAAGCTGACTCCAGAGCTGTCTCCGGAGCTGTCTCCAGAGCTGTCTCCGGAGCTGTCTCCAGAGCTGTCTCCGGAGCTGACTCCAGAGCTGTCTCCGGACCTGACTCCAGAGCTGTCTCCGGAGCTGACTCCAGAGCTGACTCCAGAGCTGTCTCCGGAGCTGTCTCCAGAGATGGCTCCGGAGCTGTCTCCAGAGATGGCTCCGGAGCTGTCTCCAGAGCTGTCTCAGGACACCAGTCCGAAGATGGCTCCGAAGCTGACTCCAGAGCTGTCTCCGGAGCTGACTCCAGAGCTGTCTCCGGAGCTGACTCCAGAGCTGACTCCAGAGCTGTCTCCAGAGATGGCTCCGGAGCTGTCTCCAGAGATGGCTCCGGAGCTGTCTCCAGAGATGGCTCCGGAGCTGTCTCCGGTTCAGGGGAAGGGGGCGGAGCTATGGCTCCGGCAGAGGGAGGGCTCCGGAGGAGAGGCACCAGACGAGGCCACCTTCCTGTCCATACCTGCATTCCATTGCCCAAAAACAAAAACGTAACCGTTACCTTTATTGTCACTGGATTGTATTCATGTGGCAAATTTTCACATTTACATTTTTACATTCAGGGTATTTAGCAGACGTTTTTGTCCAAAGCGACTTACAATAAGTACATTTACAATCTGACATCACAGACACCAATACTTACGCTATTTGGAGGGATGGCTCCAGCAGAGGGATTGCTCCGGAGGAGAGGCACCAGGCGAACCCTTTCTTCTGTCGGTACCTGCATTCCATTGTACAAAGATAAAAACGCAACCGTTACATATATGTTGTCACTGGATTGTTTTCATATGGCAAATTTTCACATCACACACACCAATACTTACCCTAACCCCACTCAATGGCAGAGCTGCCTCCTGGTCGAGCAGGGGCTGAATGGTTTCTAATGCACCCTCTGTTTCCCCCGGGGTACCAGGGCCCTGAGGGGGCAGGGTTGAGTCGGTGGGGCTGTTGTTTTCATTCTATTACAGTCACATGCATGATTAATGTTAGAAACGCATTACAATTTTATGGACTCATCTACAATTCTTATTATAGTTACCAATGGAAAATCAAGGGTTAACAATATCTGTTGATAACTGTGATAAAACTTACCATCTTCAGTTTTTCTCAAAGGTTCTTGAATGAATGAAGATACATGTAGAAAGAGAAAAAATTATGTTAAAATAACTTTAAAAAAAATTCACTCTGTTCATCCAATGCACAATCACGTCGGAGCCTGAAACTCGGGAAACGAAGGTCGGAGAGACTCGCAACAAGAAATCAACGTTTTCCCCAAATGATAAAAGTACACCCTGAATTTGAAAACCTAACAGACGCAGAGAAACTGCCATACTTATTTGGAGAGGACAGCCAGTGGAACCTGAGAAACTTAATTGTTTCTTTCTTATTTATTTATTTATTTATTGTACATATCATATATATCACCAACATCAACGGACGCGCGCTCGCACGTGCGCACGCACGCACACACTTTCCTTTCTCCCTTTTATTTTTATTTATTTATGAATTTTTTATGTAATCCTTTGCTTTGGCAATATTGTATAACACATTCATGCCAATAAAGCCTGTTGAATTGAATTGAATTGAATTGAAAGAGTGAGAGACAGAGTGGGTGAACGCAGTGTATTCATTTGTTCGGACCCATCACTTGATGACGGAGAATCTGACATCTGGTTAATTTGCAAAATAAACTACTCGCGCTCTTCTTCTAATCCTTCAGTCGGGAACACTTCACTTCGTGTTGTTGTGTTAATAACACATACATATAACTGCGGTCGTGCGTAATTACATAATTATCGAGGGAAATGTTCGGTATTGTAACTCCACTTCGTAATGGCGGCTGTGAGATGGGTAGCTACCCAGCTTGTCTGTGCACAGAATGGCGAAATAAACTTCTTGTATCTAGACAATCTAGGCTTATGACCTCTGGGATAGTTTGCATCATTAGTTAGTTTGCATCATTTTTAATGACAATGTAATAACAGCGCAACACACTTACCTTGATAACCGGAGGTCAATTGTCCCGTGCGTGTCACTCAGGGACTCCATCTTACGTGACTGCGGTCAGCGTTGCCATGTCTGTGAAGCCAAAATCAACCAAAACATCAACTCCAAACCAGGCCAACCGGGTGTAAAAAGCAGGAAAAAAACAACTTAAATGTTTGTCTTGTATAACACAGATTCAACATCTGGAATGCCTGGCTTTCCACATACGGGCTTCCTTCAGCTTTAAAACGGGGTAGAACTCGGTGTAAAACCGGGTGAAAAAAGCGAACCTGGCAACCTCCGGTTGGGGGTTGAGAGAGAGAGAGAGAGAGAGAGAGAGAGAGAGAGAGAGAGAGAGAGAGTTTTTTTTCCCTTCTTGTTGTTTTTTGCTGACAGCTAGTTGACACGGAGGTGACGGTCAATCAGTCCAGAGCAGGTAAGAGGATTATTAATTGTTCTAACGTTTAATTTGATGTAAGATGTAAGATGTTACCTTAATTCGAGTCAGCATCAACTTATTTGTTACTTTATGGTGTTACCTTTGGATTTTATTCGATGTAAAGGAGGAGTGGGGGTGGGGGTGGGGGAGGGGGGGGGGGGCGGACGATTGGAAAACTGTTTAAATGGTTTCTGCGTCAAGTTTTATCTTTCTTTAACTTTGTGTGCGTGCGTGCGTTGTGTTTTCACAGATCAAAGCAGTTCACGAAAGACACTGGTTGCTACAGATGTAAGTAAGAACACGCATGTGATTGTGACTATAGACTTCACCTGATTACAGTCGGGAGAAGGAAGTGCATATGCTGATATCTGATGAACGTATTCTCTCTCACACCTCTGTTTTGAAAGGGAGGGCCCTGACAGGCGGCTGGTGTATTGTCTCAGGTGCAAGAGGGCGTACAGTGTACTGTCCGTCCACCTCAGGAGGGCATGCATGAAAAATAACACGGCGGAAGAAAGAGATGCCGAATTGGACCGGGCTAAACAGTCCCAGAGAGAATGGACGAGGGTCGGAAGGCGCTGGGACTACCAGGAACTGTCGTCCGTGGTTCCGGATGAGGCGTCTCGCCGGTCCCTGGTTGACCACCTGAAGGAAAAAGGGTTCTTTGTGATCGATGAACCGGTGGAGGGTGTGCAGGGTGCAGGGCCGAGGTTGGTTATGCTCATGATTTGATTAACATTTAAGGTGACTCTTTTTTTGTTGTTGTTTGTTGTTTTGTTTTATTATTTGTCTCAAATGTTCATTGAATTATTGATTTATGAATCTGCGATGCATGTCAGCTCCTGGATTACTGACTACTCGACAGGCAGGCCACAGTTTGTCCGTCTGGGCAGTGTCCTGTCTGATGTGGTGGTCAGTGACTTTCAGTACAACTCTGAGTCATGTTACCTGCAGAAGTTTTCTGATGACTCAGCTGTAGGCTGGCTATGTACTTGGTCTCAGGCTGGACTCTTTTGAGACAGTGGTGGAGAGGAGAATGCTGAAGAAACCTTAATCCATCATGGACAATGATGAGCACCCTCTCCATAACAGAGTAGACAGACAGTGGAGTACCTTCTCTTACAGGCTGCTTCAGCTCCGCTGTCGAAGGGACAGATACAGGAAATATTTCCTGCCACATGCCATCACACTGTACAATAACATCTGGGTGTCTTCATTGACAACGCACTCACCTGGAGCACACACGTCGATAGCCTCTGTTGCAGACTACAGCAACGGTTGCATTTTTTACGTCGTCTGAGAATCCATGGTGTTGATCAAAGACTTATGTTGATTTTTTATAAGGCAGTCCTAGGAAGTCTGATTAGGTACTGTATTACAGCGTGGTTTGGTAATCTCTCTCTGTACATCTAAAAAACAAACTGTCTCAGCTAATTCATGCTGCTGGAAAAATGATTGGTGTCGAAGAGCACTTCTCCAGTCAGAGCATTTATGAACAGGCCACTTTGCAACAAGCAAATAAGATTGTCTGCGACCCATCACACATCCTGCATGACGAGTATGAGCTGCTACCGTCTGGTAGAAGGTTTAGAGTTCCTCACTGCAGACTGAACGGATTCAAAAACTCGTTTGTTCCCGTGTCAGTCAATTAATCTGTTAAATAAGGTCAGATAAGTTCAGGTGACTTGCGTTTGCTTGTTTTGTAAAGGGTTGGTAATTTGGTAATTTTCACTGTTTTGCACTCCGGCACTTTGTATGATATAGATTTGCATATCTATTGTATATATATACATTTTTATATTACATTTTATATTGCTATGTTAATATGTCTAGGTTGTTCTCTTTATTTCTTTGTGTTGTCATTGTCTCTGTGTGTAATGCTGCTGCTACACTTTAATTTCCCAGATTGGGATCAATAAAGTATATCTATCTATCTATCTATCTATCTATCTATCTATCTATCTATCTATCTATCTATCTATAGCTCTCGGGGGGAGGTCCGTTCTGAGCACCAGCGTCTGCTGGAGATGGCAGAGGGATGGATGGAGGAGGCGTGCCATAGGCTCCAAACGGGTCAGCGGCTGTCGCATGGTCACACGACCATATACCGGTACTTTTGCATGGCCACCCTAATGGTCACGCACCGCAAACCGGAAAAGACGGTGGTGGAGTTCAAGGTAAGCGTGCACTTATTCCAATGTTCCCTCAAGCCGGTTTCTGTTTCCCTGCAACTTTGGCTGTCGAACACTTCAAGTTATTTGTATCCTTGCATACAAAAATAATCCCCCATCACAGGTGACCGAGTGGAACGACAGGGAGTTGAGCCCCGGTGTCGGGGCGACGATCTCGTTCGGGGACAGCGCGGACAGCGCTTTTATCAGCGTGGACGAGAATAGGGTGAGTTGGGCGTTTTTTTGGTTTTGTTTTGTTTGGTTTTATTTACGTTCAAGTGAAGAAACCATTTTCCACCGACGGCTGACTAAAACAGCTTGGCATTTCGTTTCCCACCGACAGTGGTTCGATGCGTACTTCACGGCCATCAGGCCGCTCTACCTGAAGAGGCAGGAGGAACCACAAGACGACCAGGGCCGTTTCTTCCTGGGGACGACGGGTCTTCCCGTGGCGAATCCCAGGTCGGACTTGTACCGTCTATGGAAGCAGTGAGTGTACTTTTCATTTCTTATGCAGGGGTGAGGCAATTTCACTCATTAAGCGACCAGAACTAGCAGGTTGCTTATGTAACTGGTAATTACTAGTGCTAGT
>NC_133221.1:5000-7500 GCF_040436345.1 Pagrus major
TACCCTTTACCTAACCCTAACCCTAACCCTAACCCTAACCCTAACCCCCTAACCCTAACCCTAACCCTAACCCTAACCCTAACCCCCTAACCCTAACCCTAACCCTAACCCTAACCCTAACCCCTAACCCTAACCCTAACCACTCCCTTATCCTAACCCTAACCACTCCCTTATCCTAACCCTAACCACTCCCTTATTCTAACCCTAACCACTCCCTTACTCTAACCCTAACCCTAATTTCACGAAAATTTCTATTTTTCTTATAGGTATATATAGACTCCAAATGGCCTGAAACGTGCTCCTAAGCATGTTCTGGGGAACGTTTTTTCAAAAACACTAACCCTAACCCTAGGGTTACACTTTGAAAAAATTCATAAAATTTCACGAAAATTTCAATTTTTATTATAGGTATATATAGACTCCAAATGGCCTGAAACGTGCTCCTAACCACTTTCTGGAACTTCCATTTTCACAAACACTTAGGCAAATTTCACGACTCCCATTCCTTTTAAATGGGAGATTTAAAATCGCCATAGCTCCGCCCACGAACATCCTAGGCGCCAATCGAGGACAGATTCGGAATCCTCGTAGCCACATTTGGGGGGGTAGGTCAAGGTCCCATCGCTCTAAAATGTTCGCACGCGAATCGAACATTTGTTCAACTGGTTATCATACCCTTTACCTAACCCTAACCCTAACCCTAACCCCAACCCTTACTGCAATTACAATAAAAGACAACACAACGGAATACAATGACTTTATTCATCACACACTGAAAGAATACAACACAGTGCTATAGAATGACTTTATTCATCACAGAACCAACACATACTTACTAATCTTTTTCACATTACTTTGAATGGGAGATTTCAAATCGCCACAGCTCCGCCCAGGAAGGGGCTACAGACACATGGCTGGTACCATTGGAAAGCCCATGGCCACATTTTGGGGGGTAGCCACAGTCTCCACTCGCTCACGTGCTCACATCTGCTTCATTTTCCTGAAAAACACAAAAAACTAAAAAGACTCCAAATGGCCTGAAACGTGCTCCTAACCACTTTCTGGAAAAACTATTTTGTTAGGGTGACACTTGGAAAAAATTCACTCCATTTGAGGAAAATTTCAATTTTTCTTATAGGTATATATAGACTCCAAATGGCCTGAAACGTGCTCCTAAGCATGTTCTGGGGAACGTTTTTTCAAAAACACTTGGGCGGATTTCACCACTTCCCATTGACTTGAATGGGAAACTTCAAACGCTCATAACTCCGGAACCGAAGGTGCTAGAGACTTGGAAACAAGATCCGTCAGATGGTTTGTGAGGGCGCTGAACACGCCAGTCTTGGTCCCGAGTCTCTACGACCTTCCCTTCCCGAGATACGGAAAATCGAAACCGGAAGTGACGTAGCTCCGAAACGGAAGCTCGTACAGACTCGGGGATGGCACCGTTGGAAAGCCCATGCCCAGTCAGGGGGGGGTAGAACTTGGTTTCAAGTCTCTACGACATTCCTATCAAAAGTTATTAACAAATAAAGTCTTGTCAGGGGGTGACAACGGTGGTTTTCATCCCTATAACCTAACCCTAACCCTAACCCTAACCCTAACCCTAACCCCCTAACCCTAACCCTAACCCTAACCCTAACCCTAACCCTAACCCTAACCTAACCCTAACCCTAACCCTAACCCTAACCCTAACCCCCCACTAACCCTAACCCTAACCCTAACCCTAACCCTAACCCTAACCCAATCGAGGAGAGATTTGGAATCCTCGTAGCCACATTTGGGGGGGTAGGTCAAGGTCCCATCGCTCTAAAATGTTCGCACGCGAATCGAACATTTTCACTTTTAAAATCGCCATAGCTCCGCCCACGAACATCCTAGGCGCCAATCGAGGAGAGATTTGGAATCCTCGTAGCCACATTTGGGGGGGTAGGTCAAGGTCCCATCGCTCTAAAATGTTCACACGCGAATCGAACATTTGTTCAACTGGTTATCATACCCTTTACCTAACCCTAACCCTAACCCTAACCCTAACCCTAACCCCCTAACCCTAACCCTAACCCTAACCCTAACCCTAACCCCCTAACCCTAACCCTAACCCTAACCCTAACCCTAACCCCTAACCCTAACCCTAACCACTCCCTTATCCTAACCCTAACCACTCCCTTATCCTAACCCTAACCACTCCCTTATTCTAACCCTAACCACTCCCTTACTCTAACCCTAACCCTAATTTCACGAAAATTTCTATTTTTCTTATAGGTATATATAGACTCCAAATGGCCTGAAACGTGCTCCTAAGCATGTTCTGGGGAACGTTTTTTCAAAAACACTAACCCTAACCCTAGGGTTACACTTTGAAAAAATTCATAAAATTTCACGAAAATTTCAATTTTTATTATAGGTATATATAGACTCCAAATGGCCTGAAACGTGCTCCTAACCACTTTCTGGAACTTCCATTTTCACAAACACTTAGGCAAATTTCACGACTCCCATT
>NC_133221.1:12500-15000 GCF_040436345.1 Pagrus major
AACCCTAACCCTAACCCTAACCCTAACCCTAACCCTAACCCTAACCCCTAACCCTAACCCTAACCCTAACCCTAACCCTAACCCTAACCCCCTAACCCTAACCCTAACCCTAACCCTAACCCTAACCCTAACCCTAACCCTAACCCTAACCCTAACCCCCTAACCCTAACCCTAACCCTAACCCTAACCCTAACCCTAACCCTAACCCTAACCCTAACCCTAACCCTAACCACTCCCTTATCCTAACCCTAACCACTCCCTTATTCTAACCCTAACCACTCCCTTACTCTAACCCTAACCCTAATTTCACGAAAATTTCTATTTTTCTTATAGGTATATATAGACTCCAAATGGCCTGAAACGTGCTCCTAAGCATGTTCTGGGGAACGTTTTTTCAAAAACACTAACCCTAACCCTAGGGTTACACTTTGAAAAAATTCATAAAATTTCACGAAAATTTCAATTTTTATTATAGGTATATATAGACTCCAAATGGCCTGAAACGTGCTCCTAACCACTTTCTGGAACTTCCATTTTCACAAACACTTAGGCAAATTTCACGACTCCCATTCCTTTTAAATGGGAGATTTAAAATCGCCATAGCTCCGCCCACGAACATCCTAGGCGCCAATCGAGGACAGATTCGGAATCCTCGTAGCCACATTTGGGGGGGTAGGTCAAGGTCCCATCGCTCTAAAATGTTCGCACGCGAATCGAACATTTGTTCAACTGGTTATCATACCCTTTACCTAACCCTAACCCTAACCCTAACCCCAACCCTTACTGCAATTACAATAAAAGACAACACAACGGAATACAATGACTTTATTCATCACACACTGAAAGAATACAACACAGTGCTATAGAATGACTTTATTCATCACAGAACCAACACATACTTACTAATCTTTTTCACATTACTTTGAATGGGAGATTTCAAATCGCCACAGCTCCGCCCAGGAAGGGGCTACAGACACATGGCTGGTACCATTGGAAAGCCCATGGCCACATTTTGGGGGGTAGCCACAGTCTCCACTCGCTCACGTGCTCACATCTGCTTCATTTTCCTGAAAAACACAAAAAACTAAAAAGACTCCAAATGGCCTGAAACGTGCTCCTAACCACTTTCTGGAAAAACTATTTTGTTAGGGTGACACTTGGAAAAAATTCACTCCATTTGAGGAAAATTTCAATTTTTCTTATAGGTATATATAGACTCCAAATGGCCTGAAACGTGCTCCTAAGCATGTTCTGGGGAACGTTTTTTCAAAAACACTTGGGCGGATTTCACCACTTCCCATTGACTTGAATGGGAAACTTCAAACGCTCATAACTCCGGAACCGAAGGTGCTAGAGACTTGGAAACAAGATCCGTCAGATGGTTTGTGAGGGCGCTGAACACGCCAGTCTTGGTCCCGAGTCTCTACGACCTTCCCTTCCCGAGATACGGAAAATCGAAACCGGAAGTGACGTAGCTCCGAAACGGAAGCTCGTACAGACTCGGGGATGGCACCGTTGGAAAGCCCATGCCCAGTCAGGGGGGGGTAGAACTTGGTTTCAAGTCTCTACGACATTCCTATCAAAAGTTATTAACAAATAAAGTCTTGTCAGGGGGTGACAACGGTGGTTTTCATCCCTATAACCTAACCCTAACCCTAACCCTAACCCTAACCCCCTAACCCTAACCCTAACCCTAACCCTAACCCTAACCCTAACCCTAACCCCCTAACCCTAACCCTAACCCTAACCCTAACCCTAACCCTAACCCTAACCCCTAACCCTAACCCTAACCCCCTAACCCTAACCCTAACCCTAACCCTAACCCTAACCCCTAACCCTAACCCTAACCCTAACCCTAACCCTAACCCTAACCCTAATTTGATTCTCACCCCTAACCCTAATCCCAAACCCTGACCTTAACCCGCAAATTGACCCAAGGAGGTCGGACAACCCTAAAACGGTTACGATTAAGGATTCCGTATATAGCCCACAGAGAGGCAAAAAGAATATATACGAGGTACGTAAGGATAATTTCATCGCCGGTTATTGGTAAAGGATGGAGGATAGGCAGTGGAGTAGGGAAATGAAGAGGGAAAAGGAACATGGGAAATAAGGATTAAGGACTAAATTCATTATGAATATATAATAAATATATAAATATAAATATTTACATATAAGTTAAAAACAACTATATAAAAACAATTAAGTTAACACTAAGTTAAAAACAACTATATTAAAAACAAGAAAGTTCATTGGAAGGGATAACACTAAGTTAAATTTAACAGTTTAAAAACAAGTCAGTTCATTAAGGGAGAGTATAAAAGGGAGAAAGACAAGCAGATCACTCAGTTTGGCATTAGACTTCGGAGGAGCAACATCTCCCCAACTAATTGGAACAAGGGATACTTACCTGTATGTCGTGGCTTATGCCTGAAGAAGTCCAAGTAGGACGAAACGTCGCGAGCGCCACCTAGAGGAAATACAGAAGAAAAACAATAAG
>NC_133221.1:20000-30000 GCF_040436345.1 Pagrus major
GTCCCGAGTCTCTACGACCTTCCCTTCCCGAGATACGGAAAATCGAAACCGGAAGTGACGTAGCTCCGAAACGGAAGCTCGTACAGACTCGGGGATGGCACCGTTGGAAAGCCCATGCCCAGTCAGGGGGGGGTAGAACTTGGTTTCAAGTCTCTACGACATTCCTATCAAAAGTTATTAACAAATAAAGTCTTGTCAGGGGGTGACAACGGTGGTTTTCATCCCTATAACCTAACCCTAACCCCTAACCCTAACCCTAACCCTAACCCTAACCCTAACCCTAACCCTAACCCCCTAACCCTAACCCTAACCCTAACCCTAACCCTAACCCTAACCCTAACCCTAACCCCCTAACCCCCTAACCCTAACCCTAACCCTAACCCTAACCCTAACCCTAACCCTAACCCTAACCCTAACCCCCTAACCCTAACCCTAACCCTAACCCCCTAACCCTAACCCTAACCCTAACCCTAACCCTAACCCTAACCCTAACCCCTAACCCTAACCCTAACCCTAACCCTAACCCTAACCCTAACCCTAACCCTAACCACTCCCTTATTCTAACCCTAACCACTCCCTTACTCTAACCCTAACCCTAATTTCACGAAAATTTCTATTTTTCTTATAGGTATATATAGACTCCAAATGGCCTGAAACGTGCTCCTAAGCATGTTCTGGGGAACGTTTTTTCAAAAACACTAACCCTAACCCTAGGGTTACACTTTGAAAAAATTCATAAAATTTCACGAAAATTTCAATTTTTATTATAGGTATATATAGACTCCAAATGGCCTGAAACGTGCTCCTAACCACTTTCTGGAACTTCCATTTTCACAAACACTTAGGCAAATTTCACGACTCCCATTCCTTTTAAATGGGAGATTTAAAATCGCCATAGCTCCGCCCACGAACATCCTAGGCGCCAATCGAGGACAGATTCGGAATCCTCGTAGCCACATTTGGGGGGGTAGGTCAAGGTCCCATCGCTCTAAAATGTTCACACGCGAATCGAACATTTGTTCAACTGGTTATCATACCCTTTACCTAACCCTAACCCTAACCCTAACCCTACCCTAACCCTAACCCTAACCCTAACCCTAACCCTAACCCATTTATTTCATGTCTCTAGCTCATTCCTAGCATTCCTTACTAACCCTAACCAACTCCATTCTTTATGCTTCTCTCATCTCTCTTTAACGTCTCCCTGTCTCTTTTTACTAACCTTAACCAACTCCTTTTTACTCGCCTCAACCTAACCAATGACAAAATCTCACCTGTGCACACTTACTGCAATTACAATAAAAGACAACACAACGGAATACAATGACTTTATTCATCACACACTGAAAGAATACAACACAGTGCTATAGAATGACTTTATTCATCACAGAACCAACACATACTTAATAATCTTTTTCACATTACCAGTCTCCACTCGCTCACGTGCTCACATCTGCTTCATTTTCCTGAAAAACACAAAAAACTAAAAAGACTCCAAATGGCCTGAAACGTGCTCCTAACCACTTTCTGGAAAAACAATTTTGTTAGGGTTACACTTAGAAAAAAATCACAAAATTTCACGAACATTTCTATTTTTCTTATAGGTATATATAGACTCCAAATGGCCTGAAACGTGCTCCTAAGCATGTTCTGGGGAACGTTTTTTCAAAAACACTTAGGCGGATTTCACCGCTTCCCATTGACTTGAATGGGAAACTTCAAACGGTCATAACTCTGGAACCGAAGGTGCTAGAGACTTGGAAACAAGATCCGTCAGATGGTTTGTGAGGGCGCTGAACACGCCAGTCTTGGTCCCGAGTCTCTACGACCTTCCGTTCCCGAGATACGGAAAATCGAAACCGGAAGTGACGTAGCTCCGAAACGGAAGCTCGTACAGACTCGGGGATGGCACCGTTGGAAAGCCCATGCCTAGTCAGGGGGGGGTAGAACTTGGTTTCAAGTCTCTACGACATTCCTATCAAAAGTTATTAACAAATAAAGTCTTGTCAGGGGGTGACAACGGTGGTTTTCATCCCTATAACCTAACCCTAACCCTAACCCCCTAACCCTAACCCTAACCCTAACCCTAACCCCCCCTAACCCTAACCCTAACCCTAACCCTAACCCTAACCCTAACCCTAACCCTAACCCCCTAACCCTAACCCTAACCCTAACCCTAACCCTAACCCTAACCCTAACCCTAACCCCTAACCCTAACCCTAACCCTAACCCTAACCCTAACCCTAACCCTAACCCTAACCCTCCCTAACCCTAACCACTCCCCCTTCCCTAACCCTAACCACTTCCCTTTCCCTAACCCTAACCACTCCCCCTTCCCTAACCCTAACCCTAACCACTTCCCTTTCCCTTTCCCTTTCCCTTCCCGTTCCCCTTCCGAGGGTTGGAGAGTGATAAAGATTTATAAATAATTAAAAAATATATATATATATATATGAATTCATAAAAAATATATTAATAAATATGGGTTAATATCCTTAATCAATATTAAAAATACAACATACAAACATAGTTAAAACATTTGGAAGTTTAATATAAATAGGGGAATGGTTCACAATAATATTTACATTTATCATAAAAATATCATAAAAATATACATATATAACACATAACAATTACAACAATAAATTACTTACCTTTAAATTAAAATTACAATTCATTTAATACACGTTACTTACCTTAAAATCCAATTCGATTCCATTTACCTAGATTGGGAACAAAAAACAATTCATAGTTAAAACTAAACCAAATTAATAGCAAGACAAACAGAGGGTATAAAAGGGAGGAGCCAAGGGAGAGCTCATTACTTACCTGGACTCCGAAGAGAGAACATCGCTCCAGCTATCCGAGAGAAACAAAACATAGTTTTTAGTGTGTCATTGGCCTGAGGAAGACCCAAAAGGGTCGAAACGTTGCCGACACACCTTCCTTATTTGTTTAATATTAAAATAGATTTTTATTTTCTTATATTTTTTTTCTAAAAAACAATTATTGGACACTCACCAGATGAGTGAATTCAATGATGACTGGACCCTGGTCCAACGGGGTGGGCGACGCCGGCCGGCGCGCTACCCGGACGAGGATGGAAGAGATGGGTGGACGGAGAGAGCCCCACCAGTCTCTGACTGGAGGAGGGATGAAGTCCCAGCCCCCAGATGGGGGCGGGACAGATTCTTCTCCTCCTCCGACAGGAGACAGGATTTTTCCCCCTCCCCTAACCCTAACCCTAACCCCTAACCCTAACCCTAACCCTAACCCTAACCCTAACCCTCTAACCCTAACCCCTAACCCTAACCCTAACCCTAACCCTAACCCTAACCCTAACCCCCTATTTTTCCCCCTCCCCTAACCCTAACCCTAACCCCTAACCCTAACCCTAACCCCCTAACCCTAACCCTAACCCTAACCCTAACCCCCTAACCCTAACCCTAACCCTAACCCTAACCCTAACCCTAACCTAACCCTAACCCTAACCCTAACCCTAACCCTAACCCCCCACTAACCCTAACCCTAACCCTAACCCTAACCCTAACCCTAACCCTAACCCAATCGAGGAGAGATTTGGAATCCTCGTAGCCACATTTGGGGGGGTAGGTCAAGGTCCCATCGCTCTAAAATGTTCGCACGCGAATCGAACATTTTCACTTTTAAAATCGCCATAGCTCCGCCCACGAACATCCTAGGCGCCAATCGAGGAGAGATTTGGAATCCTCGTAGCCACATTTGGGGGGGTAGGTCAAGGTCCCATCGCTCTAAAATGTTCACACGCGAATCGAACATTTGTTCAACTGGTTATCATACCCTTTACCTAACCCTAACCCTAACCCTAACCCTAACCCTAACCCCCTAACCCTAACCCTAACCCTAACCCTAACCCTAACCCCCTAACCCTAACCCTAACCCTAACCCTAACCCTAACCCCTAACCCTAACCCTAACCACTCCCTTATCCTAACCCTAACCACTCCCTTATCCTAACCCTAACCACTCCCTTATTCTAACCCTAACCACTCCCTTACTCTAACCCTAACCCTAATTTCACGAAAATTTCTATTTTTCTTATAGGTATATATAGACTCCAAATGGCCTGAAACGTGCTCCTAAGCATGTTCTGGGGAACGTTTTTTCAAAAACACTAACCCTAACCCTAGGGTTACACTTTGAAAAAATTCATAAAATTTCACGAAAATTTCAATTTTTATTATAGGTATATATAGACTCCAAATGGCCTGAAACGTGCTCCTAACCACTTTCTGGAACTTCCATTTTCACAAACACTTAGGCAAATTTCACGACTCCCATTCCTTTTAAATGGGAGATTTAAAATCGCCATAGCTCCGCCCACGAACATCCTAGGCGCCAATCGAGGACAGATTCGGAATCCTCGTAGCCACATTTGGGGGGGTAGGTCAAGGTCCCATCGCTCTAAAATGTTCGCACGCGAATCGAACATTTGTTCAACTGGTTATCATACCCTTTACCTAACCCTAACCCTAACCCTAACCCCAACCCTTACTGCAATTACAATAAAAGACAACACAACGGAATACAATGACTTTATTCATCACACACTGAAAGAATACAACACAGTGCTATAGAATGACTTTATTCATCACAGAACCAACACATACTTACTAATCTTTTTCACATTACTTTGAATGGGAGATTTCAAATCGCCACAGCTCCGCCCAGGAAGGGGCTACAGACACATGGCTGGTACCATTGGAAAGCCCATGGCCACATTTTGGGGGGTAGCCACAGTCTCCACTCGCTCACGTGCTCACATCTGCTTCATTTTCCTGAAAAACACAAAAAACTAAAAAGACTCCAAATGGCCTGAAACGTGCTCCTAACCACTTTCTGGAAAAACTATTTTGTTAGGGTGACACTTGGAAAAAATTCACTCCATTTGAGGAAAATTTCAATTTTTCTTATAGGTATATATAGACTCCAAATGGCCTGAAACGTGCTCCTAAGCATGTTCTGGGGAACGTTTTTTCAAAAACACTTGGGCGGATTTCACCACTTCCCATTGACTTGAATGGGAAACTTCAAACGCTCATAACTCCGGAACCGAAGGTGCTAGAGACTTGGAAACAAGATCCGTCAGATGGTTTGTGAGGGCGCTGAACACGCCAGTCTTGGTCCCGAGTCTCTACGACCTTCCCTTCCCGAGATACGGAAAATCGAAACCGGAAGTGACGTAGCTCCGAAACGGAAGCTCGTACAGACTCGGGGATGGCACCGTTGGAAAGCCCATGCCCAGTCAGGGGGGGGTAGAACTTGGTTTCAAGTCTCTACGACATTCCTATCAAAAGTTATTAACAAATAAAGTCTTGTCAGGGGGTGACAACGGTGGTTTTCATCCCTATAACCTAACCCTAACCCTAACCCTAACCCTAACCCTAACCCTAACCCCCTAACCCTAACCCTAACCCTAACCCTAACCCTAACCCTACCCTAACCCTAACCCTAACCCTAACCCTAACCCTAACCCCCTAACCCTAACCCTAACCCTAACCCTAACCCTAACCCTAACCCCCCCCCCTAACCCTAACCCTAACCCTAACCCTAACCCTAACCCTAACCCTAACCCTAACTCTAACCCCTTCCCTCTTTTCCTAACCCTAACCCTAACCCCTAACCCTAACCCTAACCCCTTCCCTCTTTTCCTAACCCTAACCCTAACCCCTAACCCTAACCCTAACCCCTTCCCTCTTTTCCTAACCCTAACCCCTAACCCTAACCCTTTCCCTCTTTTCCTAACCCTAACCCTAACCCCTAACCCTAACCCTTTCCCTAACCCTAACCACTTCCCTTTCCCTAACCCTAACCCCTTCCCTAACCCTAACCACTTCCCTTTCCCTAACCCTAACCCCTTCCCTAACCCTAACCACTTCCCTTTCCCTAACCCTAACCCCTTCCCTAACCCTAACCACTTCCCTTCCCTAACCCTAACCACTTCCCTTTCCCTAACCCTAACCACTTCCCTTCCCTAACCCTAACCACTTCCCCTTCCCTAACCCTAACCCTTCCCCTTCCCTAACCCTAACCACTCCCCCTTCCCTAACCCTAACCCTAACCACTCTCCCTTCCCTAACCCTAACCACTCTCCCTTCCCTAACCCTAACCACTCCCCCTTCCCTAACCCTAACCACTTCCCTTTCCCTAACCCTAACCACTCCCCCTTCCCTAACCCTAACCCTAACCACTTCCCTTTCCCTTTCCCTTTCCCTTCCCGTTCCCCTTCCGAGGGTTGGAGAGTGATAAAGATTTATAAATAATTAAAAAATATATATATATATATATGAATTCATAAAAAATATATTAATAAATATGGGTTAATATCCTTAATCAATATTAAAAATACAACATACAAACATAGTTAAA
This sequence comes from Pagrus major, assembly GCF_040436345.1. NCBI lineage: Eukaryota > Metazoa > Chordata > Actinopteri > Spariformes > Sparidae > Pagrus > Pagrus major. The sequence continues at coordinate 26,408 of NC_133221.1, forward strand.
ACATTTGGAAGTTTAATATAAATAGGGGAATGGTTCACAATAATATTTACATTTATCATAAAAATATCATAAAAATATACATATATAACACATAACAATTACAACAATAAATTACTTACCTTTAAATTAAAATTACAATTCATTTAATACACGTTACTTACCTTAAAATCCAATTCGATTCCATTTACCTAGATTGGGAACAAAAAACAATTCATAGTTAAAACTAAACCAAATTAATAGCAAGACAAACAGAGGGTATAAAAGGGAGGAGCCAAGGGAGAGCTCATTACTTACCTGGACTCCGAAGAGAGAACATCGCTCCAGCTATCCGAGAGAAACAAAACATAGTTTTTAGTGTGTCATTGGCCTGAGGAAGACCCAAAAGGGTCGAAACGTTGCCGACACACCTTCCTTATTTGTTTAATATTAAAATAGATTTTTATTTTCTTATATTTTTTTTCTAAAAAACAATTATTGGACACTCACCAGATGAGTGAATTCAATGATGACTGGACCCTGGTCCAACGGGGTGGGCGACGCCGGCCGGCGCGCTACCCGGACGAGGATGGAAGAGATGGGTGGACGGAGAGAGCCCCACCAGTCTCTGACTGGAGGAGGGATGAAGTCCCAGCCCCCAGATGGGGGCGGGACAGATTCTTCTCCTCCTCCGACAGGAGACAGGATTTTTCCCCCTCCCCTAACCCTAACCCTAACCCCTAACCCTAACCCTAACCCTAACCCTAACCCTAACCCTCTAACCCTAACCCCTAACCCTAACCCTAACCCTAACCCTAACCCTAACCCTAACCCTAACCCCCTATTTTTCCCCCTCCCCTAACCCTAACCCTAACCCCTAACCCTAACCCTAACCCCCTAACCCTAACCCTAACCCTAACCCTAACCCTAACCCCCTAACCCTAACCCTAACCCTAACCCTAACCCTAACCCTAACCCTAACCTAACCCTAACCCTAACCCTAACCCTAACCCTAACCCCCCACTAACCCTAACCCTAACCCTAACCCTAACCCTAACCCTAACCCAATCGAGGAGAGATTTGGAATCCTCGTAGCCACATTTGGGGGGGTAGGTCAAGGTCCCATCGCTCTAAAATGTTCGCACGCGAATCGAACATTTTCACTTTTAAAATCGCCATAGCTCCGCCCACGAACATCCTAGGCGCCAATCGAGGAGAGATTTGGAATCCTCGTAGCCACATTTGGGGGGGTAGGTCAAGGTCCCATCGCTCTAAAATGTTCACACGCGAATCGAACATTTGTTCAACTGGTTATCATACCCTTTACCTAACCCTAACCCTAACCCTAACCCTAACCCTAACCCCCTAACCCTAACCCTAACCCTAACCCTAACCCTAACCCCCTAACCCTAACCCTAACCCTAACCCTAACCCTAACCCCTAACCCTAACCCTAACCACTCCCTTATCCTAACCCTAACCACTCCCTTATCCTAACCCTAACCACTCCCTTATTCTAACCCTAACCACTCCCTTACTCTAACCCTAACCCTAATTTCACGAAAATTTCTATTTTTCTTATAGGTATATATAGACTCCAAATGGCCTGAAACGTGCTCCTAAGCATGTTCTGGGGAACGTTTTTTCAAAAACACTAACCCTAACCCTAGGGTTACACTTTGAAAAAATTCATAAAATTTCACGAAAATTTCAATTTTTATTATAGGTATATATAGACTCCAAATGGCCTGAAACGTGCTCCTAACCACTTTCTGGAACTTCCATTTTCACAAACACTTAGGCAAATTTCACGACTCCCATTCCTTTTAAATGGGAGATTTAAAATCGCCATAGCTCCGCCCACGAACATCCTAGGCGCCAATCGAGGACAGATTCGGAATCCTCGTAGCCACATTTGGGGGGGTAGGTCAAGGTCCCATCGCTCTAAAATGTTCGCACGCGAATCGAACATTTGTTCAACTGGTTATCATACCCTTTACCTAACCCTAACCCTAACCCTAACCCCAACCCTTACTGCAATTACAATAAAAGACAACACAACGGAATACAATGACTTTATTCATCACACACTGAAAGAATACAACACAGTGCTATAGAATGACTTTATTCATCACAGAACCAACACATACTTACTAATCTTTTTCACATTACTTTGAATGGGAGATTTCAAATCGCCACAGCTCCGCCCAGGAAGGGGCTACAGACACATGGCTGGTACCATTGGAAAGCCCATGGCCACATTTTGGGGGGTAGCCACAGTCTCCACTCGCTCACGTGCTCACATCTGCTTCATTTTCCTGAAAAACACAAAAAACTAAAAAGACTCCAAATGGCCTGAAACGTGCTCCTAACCACTTTCTGGAAAAACTATTTTGTTAGGGTGACACTTGGAAAAAATTCACTCCATTTGAGGAAAATTTCAATTTTTCTTATAGGTATATATAGACTCCAAATGGCCTGAAACGTGCTCCTAAGCATGTTCTGGGGAACGTTTTTTCAAAAACACTTGGGCGGATTTCACCACTTCCCATTGACTTGAATGGGAAACTTCAAACGCTCATAACTCCGGAACCGAAGGTGCTAGAGACTTGGAAACAAGATCCGTCAGATGGTTTGTGAGGGCGCTGAACACGCCAGTCTTGGTCCCGAGTCTCTACGACCTTCCCTTCCCGAGATACGGAAAATCGAAACCGGAAGTGACGTAGCTCCGAAACGGAAGCTCGTACAGACTCGGGGATGGCACCGTTGGAAAGCCCATGCCCAGTCAGGGGGGGGTAGAACTTGGTTTCAAGTCTCTACGACATTCCTATCAAAAGTTATTAACAAATAAAGTCTTGTCAGGGGGTGACAACGGTGGTTTTCATCCCTATAACCTAACCCTAACCCCTAACCCCTAACCCTAACCCTAACCCTAACCCTAACCCTAACCCCCTAACCCTAACCCTAACCCTAACCCTAACCCTAACCCCCTAACCCTAACCCTAACCCTAACCCTAACCCCTAACCCTAACCCTAACCCTAACCCTAACCCTAACCCTAACCCCCTAACCCTAACCCTAACCCCCTAACCCTAACCCCCTAACCCTAACCCTAACCCTAACCCTAACCCTAACCCCCTAACCCTAACCCTAACCCTAACCCTAACCCTAACCCAACCCTAACCCTAACCCTAACCCTAACCCTAACCCTTATCCTAACCCTAACCACTCCCTTATCCTAACCCTAACCACTCCCTTATTCTAACCCTAACCACTCCCTTACTCTAACCCTAACCCTAATTTCACGAAAATTTCTATTTTTCTTATAGGTATATATAGACTCCAAATGGCCTGAAACGTGCTCCTAAGCATGTTCTGGGGAACGTTTTTTCAAAAACACTAACCCTAACCCTAGGGTTACACTTTGAAAAAATTCATAAAATTTCACGAAAATTTCAATTTTTATTATAGGTATATATAGACTCCAAATGGCCTGAAACGTGCTCCTAACCACTTTCTGGAACTTCCATTTTCACAAACACTTAGGCAAATTTCACGACTCCCATTCCTTTTAAATGGGAGATTTAAAATCGCCATAGCTCCGCCCACGAACATCCTA
>NC_133221.1:35000-131188 GCF_040436345.1 Pagrus major
CCTACGGCCTATAGCGCGTTACGGTGCCACTACGGCCTGCGGCGCTTGTGGTGCCCGACTCCACACCTCCGGAAGGGGAGGTTGCACGGACTCGGGCCCGGTGCCGTTGGAAAGCCGCTCCTCACTTTTGGGGGGTGCACCTGCCTCCCATCCCTCTGGCACCTTCCGGTCAAAAGATATTCACCAAAAACGGCGTGCACCCGGGTGTACTCCTGCTAAAACCTCTTATCCTAACCCTAACTCCCTAACCCCCAACCCCCTAACCCTAACCCTGACCCCCTAACCCTAACCCGTACCAGGACGAGAGAGGAGGTTGGATGGAGAGAGCAACCCCCGTTTCCTACCGGACACGGGACGAGTTCCTGGTCCCCAACCGGAGACGGGATCAGTTCCCCGCCCCTAACCCTAACCCCCTAACCCTAACCCAGATTACCTCCCTTCCAGCAACCACACCTAGAAATTCACAGCTTCCCAGGAGCCACTTTCACACATGCAGAGGTCATTCTCGGGAAAACCGACATGTCCGACACAGTACAAAAACTCATCTTATCCTTTGGATTGAACAACACAGCACAAACAGTCAACCACACTACTATTAAACAATTACAGAGAGCAGTGACAATGGCCAAAATGGCTTTCCCTCAGGCCCAAATTATCTTACCTGAGATTAACTTTTCCAGGACTCTCCCTCACCAGGAAAAGGACAACTTCAGGCACCTCAATGGGTAAATCAACACCAACCACCACTTCATTCCAGCGTTGGCCAGAGGAGGCTTCACCACCGAGAAGGACGCCATCCACTGGTGACACTCGACGGCCAAACAGATGCTGGATCACTGGCTGCAACATTTAAAATAGTCATCCCCGTGGATGCTGTCACTCATACGGGGTACAAAAATGTCACCAATCTGTGTAATAAATTTACCTTAACTGCAGCACAGTTTGCTCTGCTGACTAAGGGTCTTAACTTTATTCCTACTAAAGGCAGCAACAAAAATATGACATCAGATTAGATGGGATATTCAACAATATCACAGGAGATTGAAATTGGCGACCTATTTTGAACATAACCCGGACTCAGAGCGTCCACCTTTCACTCCTAAATCCGATTGGGTCACTCCCACAGGTAAACTGCCTCCTGAACTCACTACTACCATTGATGATGACATTCAGCACTTCCAAACAAAATTCAAAATTGGCTGGGTTAAACAGAAGCTCACTAGTGTGGAATTTGTGGCCCTTTTTCACTGGGCAATAACAGAAACATTATTATCCAGAAACATTATTATCAAACCAGCAGATAAAGGCAGTGCAGTGGTGATGATGGATAGAGAGCAGTACCTGTGGGAGGGATACAGACAATTCAATGATAAAACTTATTATTCCAAATTGACAAAACCTATTTATAAAGACACAATACCACTCATAGACAAAATTATTCAATCATTATATAGTAAAAAAATTATAAATATTAAACAAAACGCCTATCTTATGTGAGACACTGGACCCAGGCTCAGAATATTTTACATGCTGCCCAAGATCCACAAAGACCCCTCTAAGTGGAGCAAACCTGGTGAAATCCCTCCAGGGAGGCCAATTGTGTCCAACTGGAGCAGTGAAACTTACTTCACTGCTGAATTCATTGATTTCTATCTGAACCCTCTCCCGACAAGGCATGCCAGCTACAATAAAGATATATATGACTTCATAGACAAGATCAGACAAATCCAAATTCCTGTAAATTCTTTTTTATTCACAATGGACATACATAGTTTGTATACAAACATTGACATTGAAGAAGGCATACAGGCAAAAAAAAATATTTTTCTAAAATACCCGGACATTAAGAGACCGGGAAAAGAATTCTTACAATTATTAAAAATTAACCTTAAAAGAAATGACTCTGAACTTAATGGAGAGTTCTTTTTACAAATTAAAGGTACAGCCATGGGCAAAATATTCCCACCCGCCTATGCCAACATCTTTATGGCTGAATGGGAAACATCAGCCTTGGCCTCCTGCTCCAAAAAACCTCTACACTATTTCAGGTTTCTGGATGATATTCGGGGGATTTGGACCCACTCCAGAGAGGATTTCTAGGATTTCCAGCCTAAGCTCCTTCTCTGTGGACTTCCTGGACACAACCACATTTAAGGGAGCAAATTTTGAAAAAAATCTCAGACTTGACATTAAAGTATTTTTCAAGCAGACAGACACACATACTCTCCTCTACAAGGCCAGTTTTCACCCTAAACACACTTATGCAGGCATAGTCAAATCACAACTATTAAGATTTCACAGAATATGTACAAGGCAGGAGGACTTTAAAGATGCCACCAAAGTGCTATTCTCAGCTTTAACCACTAGAGGCTACTCTAGGACCTTTTTACAAAGGATCCTTAATACATTTCAACAAACCAAGCCAGTGATGGTCAGCTCCCTGCTTCCACTAATTACCACTTATTCTCCATCAAGTGTACAATTGGTTAGAACTATCAAAAACAATTTCAGCAAACTTGTAGAGAAATCCCAACTCTTACAAGATCATAGAATAATTGCTGCCTATAGAAAAAACAAAAATTTACAAGACATATTACTTAAAGCCAAAATTAAGACCTGCACTGACTCCAGACCTAAATGGCACAGAGAATTATTTCAGCACTGACCCTGGGTGCGCAACCAGCACAATAATAATGTCTTTGAGACCTATAATTATTGTAATGTCCACCTAAAAAACTGTGTCTATCTAATTCAATGCAAACAATGTGGAATACAACATGTTGGAGAAACAGGCAATACACTGCTTGTACGATTTACAAAACACAGATACAATATTTCTAAAAAGAAAAACAGACACTCTTTTGCTCTCAATGCTCCTTTAATGTGCTCATACAACAGGTGGGCAGGAACAACCCATCAGGTATCCCTGACCCCAACCAACCACACTGAGAGATGAGCCTTGGAGGAGGGACCTCCCTCCCCCAACATTATATCTACCAGCACGGGCTCACCACTCGCTGCTACTCCCTCTGAGGAAGCAGCCTTGCTGCGAAACGTCAGGGACAACAGGCTGAATTGGGCTCAACCTTGGAGCCTTTTTTTGTTGATTTGGTTTTTATCTTTCCCTGCAGACCTACACAGGCAGCAGTGGATTGTTTTTAACTCAATTTGTTTAAAATAAAGTTTAAATTTTAATCGTAGCATGTCACTGTGAGGACACGACCACCTCGGGCCTGCTACCCGCTAGCCACCACCACCACAAGAACCTGAAAAACACTGTTTGAACATCACTCGGTGGAAAATGGACTAGTGCTTTTTCTACTTTTGCACTGCGAATTGCAGAGAAGACTAACCTCATACACTGGAAGCACTCCATCTCCACTCATCCAGGTCCAGGATCCAGGCAGCAGTCCACAGCACAACCAGCCTAGGCCTAGGATCGCAGCGTGCAGAGCCCTCAGGCTTCTGCCACAGGTAGGCCTCACAACTGACAAAATGTCTTTTACTTACAGGTCCAAGGCGGTCCCATTCAGCCTCGTATATATATATATATATATATATATATATATATATGTATATATATGTATATGCCATATGGCTCCCTCTCTTCCCCAGGCCCTAACTCACCTCTCCCCTTCTGGTCTCGGCTCCCCTCCGTAACCCTAACCCGCTATACCGAGTCACGACCACCATTAGAAACAGGAACAGAAAAAGAAAACTCACCATACTTACCTGATGTCATCCGTCTCTGATCTCCATGTTACCTCCTGAGGGCCTGTGGCGGGACCGGGGACCGACTTGGAACCCCAACCGGGGCCAACACTGGGCTCACGGATGCTACAACAAGTGACTGGGGATCAAATGATGAGACAGAGGTATACAAGGCACAACAATGCTTACCTCCTGGCGAATACCACCTCCTCTGACCCCGCCACTAAAAGCACCTCTGTTGAGCCCAGGACTCGGACCTCCCCGGTCTCTTCACGCACCCTTGGTGAGCTGCAGGCTGCAGAGAGGAAGCCGGAAAGATTACTTAATCAAGCTAGGCTAACCTCTTACCTCACCAACCAGATTAACACACCTGGGCACCATGGACGGGGGACCAACACAGACGACAAGAGAGGTCACACCACAAAATACGGTAGCGCAATTGCTCTCAGACCTCAACAGGGCCTGAATGAAAAGCAGAGGTGACAATGTTGAGATGACCTTGCCTGCATAGAGATGCAATAAAAGTTTCATTTAACGGTTTCCGGTTTAGCGGCGGCTAAGATGGCAGCTTAAGAGAGAGTCTCCCCCGACTACTAAGATTTAAGTGCCCACTAACTTGACGAACTCGATTTAAAACTGACGGAAAAGCATGGTTAAGGGCAAGACTTCATTGCGAGACAGGCAAAGGAAAACCAGATCTGGGAAACTTGCACAGAATACCGAAACACACGGAAAACAGAGTCCGGAGTCGTCTCAAGCTAGCTCGGCTAACGATAGCGGAGAGGAAGACGAAGCTAACATGGAGGCTAACATGAAAACCATTCTCGCTGAGATAAAAGATTTCCGACAAGACAATAAGCAACAACTCCAGGAAATCAAAGAGGAGATCGGCAAAACCAAAAAGAGACTTGACGAAGTAGAAGACCGTGTTTCAAACACGGAGGAGAGAATGCAGTCACTAGAAGAAGTGACGGAGGAGCTAATAAAGCTACAAGCACACCTGGAAGAAAGACAGGACGACCAGGAGGGAAGATCCAGACGAAATAATATCAGAGTCTATTCCGTCCCGGAGGGGTCAGAGAACGAGTCCTCATCAATGATAGAGTTTGTCGGAAAACTGCTAAAACATGGCTTGTCTCTGATTGAAGACGTGAATCTTCATATTGAACGTGCACACCGGGCACTTGGACCCGTGCCAAGAGAAGGAGCACCTCCGAGATCCATAATTATTAAGTTTCTGAGTTACAAGACAAAAGAGAAAATCCTACGAACAGCGTGGCAGAAAAAGGGCTTCATGTGGAAAAATAAACAAATTAATCTGGACAATGACTATGCACCGAGTGTGTTGAAGAAAAGGCAACAGTACATGGAAGCTAAGAGGGTGCTGAAGGAAAAAGGGATCCGCTTTCAGACGCCCTTCCCGGCCAGACTTCGAGTTTTTTACGCGGAAGGGACGCGCACCTACAACACGGCCGAGGAAGCAACGAAGGAGATGGCAGAGAAGGGGCTGCCGGTCACAGTCCTGAGACCACCCGAGACGCTGCTGGAGCGGATCCGGAGGCTGTCATGGTCGGTGAGCGGCAGACGGGAACGTACACAGACACACACACGCCGAGGACAGACGGTCAAAGACAAGCTCCAGAGATTCACCTGGGACCCGGAGCAGAGAGGTCAAGATACGGCCGAGTAGAAAATGATCACGCAAGTATTGTTTAAAAGGAGTTTGATTAGATTTGGACGTTTTTGATTTAAGCTCGGACATTGTTCGGCTATCTCTGAGAAGCAGAAACTCACTCCTCACTTCTGTGTTGTCTAATGAACGAGTGTAAAAGACTCTGAATGATGATGCTAAGAAAACACCCCCACTGCCAGAAAGAATGTTTAAAAGCAGTAACTTTAAGAGATAGAATTTTTTTTTTTTTTTTTTTTTTTCATGTAACCATGTAACACACGTAGCCTAATTATTACATCAAAGTGAAGTATATAAGTGGGAGAGCGTAAAGGTTATTAATAATATTATTTTTATTTTTTGTTTATTTTTCTGGGGCATACTCTCTGTGCAAGGCTTCCCTTTTTTTTTTTACTTCATTCAGTTTTCAAAGAGCCTAATCTAGGGTGATTGATATGTCGGGGGCACACCTGTGGATGAGATCTTGGCTGAATCCATTACAAATGAGGGCCCTCTTGCAGAAGAGAGGCTTTCCCTCTCCAGGGCCGCACTTAAACACCTCACACAGGGTTTTTCTTTTAACCCCACCTTTGGAAACCCTAACGAATGTTCTCAGTTTATAAGAGTTCAAAACCTCATTGGTTGTTGTTCTGTTCATGTGTTTGCTGCAGTTCAAAGCAGAAATAGAGATGTCACACAAACTCCATCTAAAAACTGGAAAACAAGTCTTAGTAGTGGTACTGGCAAGTAATATGTTGAAAGTGGTCTCCTTAAATGTAAATGGATTACTTAATCCTATTAGGAGAGGCAAGATACTGTCAAAACTGAGAAGGGAGGGTGCTCAGGTAGCATTCCTTCAGGAAACGCATTTATCTGAAACTGAACATGCAAAACTGAGACGAGGAGGCTTCAAACATGTATTTTATTCATCCTATAAATCAGGACATAGAAGAGGGTCTGCCATTCTTATTTCAAATCAAGTCCAATATGAACACATTTCAGAGAATAAAGACAAGGAAGGCCGATATGTAATGATAACGGGAAGGATCGAAGGGCTGATGGTAACTTTGTTTAGCATATATGCTCCTCCTGGGAGTGATTGGACCTTTTATAAAAAAATATTTGACATGATGTCTGCGGAAGCTCAGGGTGTGCTTATATGTGGAGGAGATATGAATATTAGATTATCCAAAATGGAATCTTCTACCTCCAATTTAGGACATAACAAATCCATGATTAATAAAATAAACTCAGTAATGAAAGAAATAGGCATAGTAGACGTTTGGAGAGAGTTTAATCCAACAGCCCGTGACTACACTTACTTCTCTGCACCTCAATCTACTTATTCAAGGATTGACTATTTCACTCAGTCATGTGATATTGGAACAATTGATGTGTCTGATCATGCACCAATATTAATGACAGTTGATATTGGTAATAACCTAAAGTCTACACTATGGAAATTGAACTCAAGTATATTGAATAACCCCCAGGTAAAAGAAGAGTTAGAAAAGGCAATAGATACCTATTTTAAAGAAAACAACAATGGAGAAGTGTCTCCTCCTATGGTGTGGGATGCATTTAAGGCAGTCCTGAGGGGGAAAGTAATTTCTATTTCCTCATCACTAAAAAAACGTAGACAGGAGAGGCTCAATTCTCTATACACCAAACTCAAAGAATTACAAAAAGAACATCAAGCTAAACCAGGGACCAAAGAAGTATCAATTAAAATTAAACAACTGCAAAACGAGATAGATGACATAACCACAGAAGAGATTAAAAAGAAACTGGTATTTCTTAAACAGGGGTACTATGAGGCAGGTAGCAAGGCAATGAAATTGTTATCATATAAATTGAGGAAACAACAAGCAGACGCCACTATTAATAAGATAAGATGCCCCCAGACTAAGAAAATACAGCATAGATCAGAACAAATTCAACAAAGTTTTGAAAATTATTATAGGGAGTTATATTCACAACCAAAATTAGATAATGAAGACGAGATGAAGAATTTTCTCGAATCCCTAAATCTTCCCACAATTACACAAGAACAAAATAAGGTGTTGATTGCGGATATCACTGAAATAGAAGTCAAGGCAGCAATATCAAGACTTAAACCACATAAGAGCCCAGGTTCGGACGGCTTCACAGCCGAATGGTATAAGTCTTTCAAGGATCAGTTGATTCCAAAACTGTGCCAGATATGTAACGGAGCACTCAAAAAGGGAGAGATCCCCCCCTCATGGAAGCAAGCTATAATCTCGGTTATACCAAAGGAAGGCAAAGATTCATTAGATTGTAAACAATATCGACCCATCTCAGTGTTAAATCTAGATTATAAAATTTATATGTCAATATTAGCTAGAAGAATTGAAAAACTTTTGCCATCTCTCATTCATTTTGACCAGACTGGATTTATCCATGAGAGACAGACCCAAGACAGTTTGAGGAGGACGCTACATATTATGTGGCATATCCAGCAAAACAAGACACAAGCTATGTTAATAGGATTGGATGCAGAGAAGGCGTTTGATTCAGTAAGATGGACTTTTCTGTATAAGGTGTTAGATAAATTTGGTTTTCACTATACTCTGATAGAAGCTTTCAAAGCTATATATAATAATCCATCAGCAAGAATAAAAATAAATGGCAGCCTCTCAAATTCTTTTGTTTTGGAGCGTTCCTGTAGACAGGGTTGCCCCTGTTCGCCACTTCTTTTTGCCCTTTTTATAGAACCTCTCAGTCAATATATTAGGCAAAACGAGCAAATTAAAGGTATAAATATAGCAGGACAGGAACATAAAATATCCTTATTTGCGGATGACGTGTTAATATTTTTATCCCAACCATCAACATCCCTAACAACTTTAATGTCGTCTCTGGATGTGTTTGGTAAATTATCAGGCTATAAGATAAATATTAAGAAAACTCAAGTTATGACTCTTAATTTTAATCTGCCAGATGATTTGGTAAATAAATACAGCCTGAGTTGTAGCAAAAAATCAATGAAGTATCTGGGAATTAATCTTACCCAAGATATTACAAAATTATTTGAAGCCAATTATATTCCTCTTAACCTTAAAATTAAGTCAGATATCTCCAGATGGAATCACTTACCTTTTCTCAGTCTAACTTCAAGGATTGAATCAGTCAAAATGGTGATTTTACCCCGCCTGTTATATCTTTTCCTATCACTACCAATTGAAATAAGTGATCGACAGTTTATTGAATGGCAGAAATTAATTTCTCGATATATCTGGATGGGTAAAAAACCAAGGGTAAAATTTAAAGTAATGCAATTATCGAAAGACAAGGGAGGAATGGCGCTGCCAAATTTAAAAGATTACTACTGTGCGGCTCAGATAAGAAACCTGGGGTATCTCTGTGACTCGCAGTTTAGAGCCAGGTGGAAGGAAATAGAAGAGGGAGGCTCTGTGGATCCACCCTTACAGGCAGCAATGGCAGACAAAAAATGTGTAGACAGTCTTGCAACTAAGGATAACCCCTGGATAAAAGTAACACTAAGAACCTGGCACAAGGTTGTTAGGAAATACAATTTAAAGGGTGCAGAAAACATATTACGTTGGTGTGCTTATGACACGGATTTTATTCCAAATAGGACAGACAATAGATTTAAAATGTGGTCAGAAAGGGGCCTTACGGCTTATTGCTGCTTTATACACAATGGGTCTGTGAAAAGTTTTGACGATCTCAAAAGGGAATATGGTTTAGAGAGGCAGGATTTTTTCAGATACCTCCAAGTAAGGAATCGATTAAATACAATTTTGACAGAGGACCAGAGAAGTGACATCCTGAAGGTTTTTGTTTCAATTTATATGTCTGGATGTGGAAAGAAATTAATATCTAGATTATACAAAGGTTTCCAAGACGCCTCAAATTCCAACAGCCTGCATATTAAATGTAGATGGGAAAGGGAGGGAAATTTGGTCATATCTGGGGATGAATGGGAAAACATTTGTACATTACAATGGAAAACCACATCTTCACATAACTGGCGAGAGTTTGGATGGAAAAACATAGTGAGATTTTTTATAACACCTGCTCAGAAGAGACACCAGGGTAGTGGAACAAATTGTTGGAGGATGTGTGGTTCAGAGGTGGCCAACCATTATCATTTATTTTGGGATTGTCCGAAACTTTCATCTTTTTGGCATGACATTCTTGATTGTCTGGAGTATATGTTTCAAATGACTATACAATTTGATGTCAGCTCAATGTACTTTTGTACCACGGCATTACATATCCAATCAATAGCGGACAAATATTTAATGAAGATATTATTGATTGGAGCAAAGAAAGCTATAACAAGGAAATGGCTACAACCCAACGCACCGACACTGGAAGACTGGCAAGGGACTGTTCACCAAATCTACATCATGGAGAGACTGACATTTGCTCTAAAATTGCATTCGGAGAAATTTAAGAGTTGGTGGTCCAAGTGGATCAGATATATAAGACCACGAAGACCTGAACTGCTTTAAGTACCTTTATTACAAGGCTTGAAGTACCAGTCTAATAATCTTGATGGAAAAATGAGTAAATGTGACTTCTTTTGTTCAAATGTTCTTATTTAAAACATTGTAAAATGAAAGGGGGAATAATAGCTTGGTTAATATGTTAACACTATTGTCCAAATACATGTTTTTGTTTTGCTCTGTATGAGTGTAATGGCGCTGAAATGACTTTGTATATTTCTCCCTGATAAAAATTAAAAAAAAAATAAAAAAAAAAATTGTGAAAAAACGGTGTATGCTTGTGTACTTGCCTTTTAACTTTGTACATTGTCTCACCACAAAAACTTTATTATCAATTGATTAAATACTCACCTGTCCTGAACACCAGGGATGGAGTCAGAAGGCACCTACCAGCTCAATCCAGCAGGGGTCCTCCTTCCACCATTGAGTTTTTTTCACTTTTGATCCTGCTCTCCCCAGGCCTCACAGGCCAGTCTGCAGACAACCTAAAAAACAAAAGAACAAAAACAGAAAAACAAATCATGTACATTTCATGTGGTGGGACAATGTTAATCATGAATATACCCGTTATCTTTGTGTTCTACAGACACTAAATGACACAGCTGCACCTATGCACAAACCGATGGTACTCTATGGTAGTATGGGGAGTGTGGGTACGTGCAACCATATGCAGGCCTCTGTGCCAGCGCACTGGAACCACACTGTGGCAACTAAAAATTATTCTTTCTACCTAACTCCTAACCCGGTGAGGTTGAACAACAGGGACCAAGAACCACGTAAAACCTCCATTAAACAGCTCAGGATGGCATTTAGAAGAGCTCAGTCTGCCTTTCAATTAATTCTGGTCAATACTCACCTGTCCTCAACACCAGGCTGGAGTCAGGAGGTCGTACTTAGTTGCATCCAGCAGGGGGCCTCCTCACACCACAGATGAGTCTTTGCCTCCATCCTGCTTTCTTTTTAAATTTTAGAATTTTGCAAACAGAATACAGACAGTATCACAGCAGTGAATAGGTACACCAATGGAAAGTACACTGTGGAGGAAGGCATATGATACATCCCAGTGATAACACTAGTATAGACTGTAACCAGTGATAACACTAGTATAGACTATGTAACCAGTGATAACACTAGTATAGACTGTAACCAGTGATGACACTAGTATAGACTGTAACCAGTGATGACACTAGTATAGACTATGTAACCAGTGATAACACTAGTACAGACTATGTAACCCTCTAGTTAAACTAGAGAGAACGGAACAAACCGAAAAATAAATAATACACAAGACAAACATTTGAATGTGGTACGAGTTGGTCACCAGAGACTATAACGGTATCATCATTCTCCCTCATCACTGTATATCAAATGCGGGATGAGCTATCACCACTTATACATTCCTTTCTTTCAGGTCAATCGAGGTTCATCATCAAATGAGTCCACTCTCCAGATATCAAGAGTAACAGAACTGTGACAATCGTGTTATAATCGAATGTCTTTGCAATTGTTAATGAGATTAACAATGGCTGATTTACTATGTTCTCTCCTGATCTAATTAACATACACACACACACATTCCCAGAGTGAAGGTTTGGTAAACCCCCTTCTTCTTTACTGATTTTGGTCGACAGCTCAGAAATTTACACTCTTGTTTTTCTTACCTGTTGCATTCCAATGGTGAAGGTCCCTACACTCATCCAGATTTCAACAAGGTTCTAAATAGCTATTAAGCCAGAACCTCATCTTCTTAATTTTAACAAATTATTAAATAGGAAGAAAAGTTATTAAAACTGATTTTTCCTACATTTTTCTACGATTAAGATTGACTGAGATAAATTTAACGTGTAAAAATGTCCTGTGTTCTGTGGAACCACAGTACCCTCTAATGGTGAGTCCTGGTATGATTGGGAGAGACTTTCAGGAGATCTTTTGTGTAAATTAGTTCTGTAATTAGTTCTACTATAATCAGGTGTTTAGATGTTTTGATCAAGTTTTAATTCCTTTTTCAATGTTAAAGTGATTTTAATAATGCCATATGATTTCGTGTTAAACAAAACATATTAAGCCATGGTGAAGTTTTGGGAAAGGTGAAACACGATTTTGAAACATTTAAAATGATAGTTCAGTTTTAGTTAGTTCCTGTGAATTTTCATACTACTCTGAAACAAAAAGCCGGCAGCCCTGCCCCCAGGCACGCCCGCCATTCGGAGTTAACAAAACTGAGACATCGCTCTCACTCTCTGGCTCTTAAAACTTACTCTTCAAACTCTCTCTTCTTTTAATTTTTCCGCTCTTTACTTTTACTTTGAAACACGCTTCAAGACAGCAATCTCAGCAGAAGTGCTCACGCGTTGATTTTTCTCACTTTTAGATTTTTTGCCATATTGATTAACTTCTTTTAAGTACTTTAACTTTTAAGTTTCTACCAGAACGAAGTTCTGTTTTAATTTGTTTTATACAGTTAAGTATCGTAACCTGATTTAGAAGTGAATTTAATTTAAATTATCTTGTATTGAGTAACAACGGAAGATCCTCCTGATCAACGTATCATCCTCAGTTATTGTAATCAAGAAGTTAAAATTAATTTACAAAGTCAGAGCCTGAGAAACCACCACTCATAGCGACAAAAGAAGACTATCATCGTCATTAAGATCATCATCAAGACATTGCAGCAATTTGCTGTGTCAGAAACCGTGCAAGCAGTTTCCAACGAAAGACAGACTCTATGACAAGCCAAACTGGCTCTGCCCCCAATGCGCACTAGCAATACCATCCCACTGTGCATTGAGCCAGGATCGTCACTGGCTCGGTACTGAATGAGTTGCATTCTTCCTACGACACCACACGAGGTCGTCAACCGGCGGATACCGGATGAGCAGCGACACTCGGCCATTGGACCGGGACTGCCAGCTAGAGTCGCAAATCACCGGAGACAAAACCAGCCGCCGCTGACTCCACAACTCTGCTAAGAAAGTAGGCTCTCCATCACTCATAACATCTGGATTCACACATGAAACACAAGTTGGTGTCTTTTTGGCTTCTGATTCATATCTTTTAAGCTTAAGAGAAATTTGGTTAGGGTTTCGTTAGTACAAGTTAATCTTGTCGAATTTGATTAATTACCTCCAGATTATTCAAATAGATAAAACAACGGAGGTGGTGCCCCATTTACGAGTGCTTTATTGATCGCCAGTGATTAATAAATTACATTTATTATTAGTGTATCTCCTACAACATCCTCTCCAGCATTTGGGTTGTGATCCGGTCAGTCTGGACTTTTGCTTTGGTGTTATAAATATCTCCACAGTTGTGAGGCTGTGGTAGTGATTTGTGTATTAATTACATTTGTCCATTCCTCACAGGTAATAACAATTCCCAATTCTTTCTCCAATTTTACCTTTATGTAATTTGTTGAGTGGCCTCTTAGTTAAACGATGTACTTGTATAATTCACCAATGATTTTTCTAGACAATTTTGCATTATAAGCCCTAATAAACATTTGGGTGAGGCCTGATACATTTCATGTTGCTATGACTCCCAGGTACACACATATTGTGATATTTTCACCATTCCTGTCACATGAAAACACTTTTTCTCATGTACAAACAACTTAATGTGAATTGATGAAAAAATAAATTAAAACAATGCAGATAATAAATAAAGAATTTTAATGTCTATTTGTTTACTGTAAATATGTCCAGAATACATGTAGTAAACATAATTTTACACAATAACAGGATATACTTTATTTTCCATACTGATATTTCAAGTATGCACATCAGTTATAGCATCAGATACGTTGCAGTGCTTTCTTGGCAAATGGAAGAATATTCAAAGAATAGACAGCATAGTTATCTGGAAGAATCCCATCATGCAGTGCAGTATATTGCAGATAACTTTGGTATGGTGTCGACCAAAACAAAGCGTTAGTTCATTTACAAAAGCAGAGAAAACAGCATCTGGATCCATGTTCACTACTTACACATCTCCTCATATCCACAGACTGTGAGTTATTATTAACAATACAAAACTAGTCAACAAAGCCGAGACTAATAACTTCTGACATTGTGTTTCTTCTTTAAATTTAGATTTTCTCACATATTCATTGACATGTTTTGTCTTCAGTGACTGACTAGGTCTGTTCGGTTCTTCTTCTGTGAACAGAAATGTTGTGATCTTATGACGTTGATGGTTCTTTCAGATCGGGTTGTGTTTCCCGTGTTCATAAGAAGAGTCCAGATGAGCTCCTGTTGTATCGGAAGCAGAACCTTTCTGACAGGTCCGAGCTGATGAGTTGAGACAGGTTTGCTGGTGTTTTTTGGAGGTTCATGTTTTAGTGGATGGTGATGTAATAATATACTGATGTAATAATATAGGGTTAGGGTTTGAGGTAACTGTTAATATTCCCACTGCCAATATTTTCTGTTTCATGCCTTCACATGTTCTGAATGATGTAGCATGTGTGCTAACATGCTACACTGTTAGCTTCACGGCCTCTTGTCTTGATGCCAAACAGCAGTGATCTCACAATTTAACCACTTGAACGCCGAACATAACGTGAACACAATTTCCAGTGTTCTTATTTTTCTGGTTAAAGGACCGAGACTTCGTTACATCAACACCACGAGCCAAATGTGTATCTATAACTCAACATTAATAACCAGCTGTAGATGTTTCTGAGGGCTGAAGTTCGTTCTCTCTGACGACTAAATGAAAAAGTGTTTTCTGGCACCCTGAACTGAAAACTGTGGACATGTATTAGTGCCACATTAACTGCTGGTGATAACTTTCATGTTTAGTTTTGATCCATAAGATCTCAACAATTTGCTCCTGAAGGTTGACTGAATGTTCTGGATCAGTTCATGTTCCTGGAAACAAACATCAGATGATAACCGAACTTTAGTTTTAGATCTAAATGCTGTTTTCTGTGCAGTTGAACATCAGCTGAGGAACACAACAGCAGATTAAAAATGATCTGTACACATTATTACTGTAAACTACTGACCACATTAACAGCTGGTAGTTACATTCAACAGTCATTCATCATCAGAGCTGCACTCACATGGCTGATGTTTGACTCCTCGTCACATCACAGACACACAAACACTTCTTCTTCTCGTTTACTGCCTTTTACAGAAAACACCGCTTCCACTTTATGTTTCATCATTTTAATCAGTGGCTTTTATTAAAATGTTTCGATGCTGAGCAACAGCAAAATATCTTAACGTCAAACTTTCAATGACTAAATGAATAAAAACATTAAGACGACGCTGTGACTCTCTTGTTGATGTACGACTTTTAACACTTGTTCTCGTTAAACTGGAGTCAATTATTTGTAGAGATTCAGTTTTTCAGTCTGACGTTGGATTAATTTGTGGCTCATCAGCAGAATTCTTCAAAGACAAACAAACATGGAAGAGGTGACTTCTTTTAATGGACCCTGAATATTTCAAAAGTCCTCATGTGACATTTTTACAGCAATCAAACACATCATGAACACTGATCAATCATTATTGTCTGCTAATCAATACTTAAATATTTCTTCACAGCTAAAAAATAAAAATTCATATCAACAACATCAAACAGTTTAAAAATATCAACGCTTCTAACCTTGAAAAAAAACCACTTAAATATGTTTTTTTAAGAAATCAAACTCTGAAGGGACGAGAGACGGACCAACTGCAAGCTCTGCTTCCATCTTGTATGAGCTCCGCCCAGCCCGCCATCAGACCCAATCAAAATCCCCGCCATGACCACAAATAAGCCCCGCCCTAACCCACTCTCAGAGCCAATCCGAATGCTTCAAAACAGTGAACAATATTTAATCTATTTATTAATTCATGTATCTGTTGATTGAAGTTTTGTTCTGGTGAACTGGGCCTGTGTGATGATCAGGACTCATGATCAGGATCCTGAGTAGAAGAGCTCACTGACTTTGTGTCATTTAAACAATCATGTGTGCAGGTGGTGAAGATGTTGAGCTGACTGGAGAAGGAAGAGTTTGTGTGAAGCAGCATCACTGCAGCCGTTTACAAAAACACTATATGAAGTGAAATCACATCTGTCATGAGGAGGAACGATGGCTCGTTTTATTTCTACAATCATCTCTTCACCACTGTCACCTGACGCCAGCATGCTTGTACGCATGGCTCAAAGTTTACATCCAGGTGATCGCATTCTCCATCAGGTTCACGTCTGTTTCGGTGACACAACAGTTCTACATGAGGCCGCAGGACTCTGAGCAGGAGCAGGTTTATCCTTCCTCATGAGGCTGACAGTCGGCTGACACTCGGCTGTTAGCTCTGAAATAAAACCTTTAATGTAAAACTAGTCGATGTGAAGAGAAAATCTTTGTTTGTTTGTGAAACTCTTCGTCTCCTGGTTCCCAACAGATAAACAACTTATTGACCTCCAATAAAAATAAACACAATAAATTAATTGATAACTCCTGTTAAAATTCTCTGTGATAAATAGAATATAGAAAGAAAACAGCTCACAGCTGTTTGCTGCAGATTTACTGTATATGTATATATATTAACAATACTACTGTATCTTTTACAGTATTAGTATATATTAGCAGTATTACAGTATAGAGTCTGAGCGTACGGCACACACATGCAGAACAGCTGAAACACACTTTCAGAATAAAACAGTTTCTTTCTGTTTGAAAAAACATGGCTTCTCCTGCAGGCTGTTTATAATAAATAATACTGTATTGTAGATGAAGTACTGTACTGCAGTAATACTGTACTGTAGATGAAGTACTGTACTGCAGTAACACTGTACTGTAGATGAAGTACTGTACTGCAGTAATCCTGTACTGTAGATGAAATACTGTACTGCAGTAATCCTGCAGCAGCTCCATACAGATTATAAAGACCGTTAAACTCTGAAGAGCTGCAGGTTAAATAACACAACATTCTTCATCAACTCTCCTGTTACTTCAGTTTGACTTCAAAACAGGTGACAATCTACCTGTTTGTCTGCAGCACTTCCTGTTTGTCTGCAGCACTTCCTGTTTGAACTGATGATGAACCTCTCAGCTGTTTGTTGTTCTGCTTTTAAACAGAATTTAAACAGTCCAGGTGTTTCACCTGACAGCATCACTGATGTGACACATGCCTCAGGTGAACTAACAGTGTTGCTGTCACACAGGTGATACTTCACCATACCTAGGTGTTTCCATGGCAACAAAACTGCATCGCAGAATTCCAGTTTTTTTCCAGGATGCTTTAAAAACTTGATATTTATGTGAAAATGGAAGACAGATTCACTCCAACATCTGCTGTGTTAGTAACAACGTGCTGTTCACTGATTGGTCAGATGGCTGCTGTGATTCATTATTGCATTGTTAGTCTTCAGCTGATAAACAATCACGTCAGACTTCAGTTTGTTTTCTTCTTCTTGTGTTTCACTTCCTGTTCCTCAGCAGCAGTTTCTCCTCCACAGAAGAAAAAACCCACTTCCCTCCCTTTACTTTACCTTTCTTTGTCCTGAAGCAGTCTCCGCCTCCCTGATGATGTCAGATGAGTAGACCCCGCCTCCTTGATGATGTCAGATGAGTAGACTCCGCCTCATTGATGATGTCTGATGAGCAGACTCCGCCTCCCTGGTAATGTCAGAGGAGGAGTCCCCGCCTACAGACCCTGCTTCCACGATGATGTCAGAACAGCAGACTCTGCCTCCCAGTGATGTAGAAACAGCAGACTCCGCCTCCACAATGATGTCAAAACAGCAGACTCCGCCTCCACGATGATGTCAAAACAGCAGACTCCGCCTCCACGATGATGTCAAAACAGCAGACTCCGCCTCCACGATGATGTCAAAACAGCAGACTCCGCCTCCTGGACGGACTGTTTGCTGGACAGAAAAAATAAAATATAAACCAACAAATTGACCACAAGCTTCACTCAGTTCACTCAGTTTTTACTCAGAGCTTTCAGTCATATCACATGAGCTTCCTCCACAGCAGGAGGAGTTCATGGAGTTGTAGATGGTCAACAGCGAACTCATCAAAGCTTAGGAAGATTGTGGTGAGACAGTTCAGTTTCTGTTTGTCATTCCTAACCAAAACTCGATCAGTTACTTATTATTCTGTCGACTTCCTCTCAACATTTAAAGATAATAACTCTTAAAATCATTCAGTGATGAATTTGATCATGTGAGCCTCGTCAGCTGCCAGATGTTGTGTGGCGTTCAGGAGCTCCAGGGAAGAGCACACACATTTTGAGGGGGCGGGCATCAAGCACAAGAAAACTTTTTCGAAAAAGGACGGGTTCAGGTTACAGCCAACCATACCACGACCGCTGTTAGGTATCGGGATGACATCCACAGAGCGATTGTCAGAACCTACACTGGTGCAGTGGGTCCTGGGTTCCTCCTGGTGCAGGACAATGCCCGGCCTCATGTGTTCAGAGTGTGTAGGCAGTTCCTGGATGGTGAGGGCATTGATGCCATTGACCGGTCCTCTCGTTCCCCTGACATAAATCCACCTGAGCACCTCTGGGACGTTATTTATCGTGCATCCAACGGCTCACTGTGCTCTGATCCAGGTCTAGGAGGAGATTCCCCAGGACACCATCCTCCGACTCATCAGCAGGATGCCCAGACGTTGTCAGGAGTGCATACGGGCACGTGGGGGCCATACAGGCACATGGAGGCCATGCACACTACTGAGTCACATTATGAGTTCTATCAGACCATCATTACAATTATTCACTTTGATTTTCGGTGTGATTTTGAATCCAGCCCTCAGTGAGATGATGATTTTGGTTTCCACTGACCGTTGCTACGTCATTTAGTTCTCAACTACTTATACAAAATACATCAGTAAAGATTTTCAACTAGAATCATTCGTTCATCAACATCTGATGTGATTAAAGTGTTGCCTTCATTTTTTTGAGCAGTGTACTTTGAGGGTAACACACTACTATATCCCTCCTCTTCCTCAGACTTTCCTTTCTGTGCATTAAATCAGCACATGATCTAAATGAATACATGACATGTTTATTAATGGCTCTCTTAAATACAAATGAAAAGTCAAACAGGACCAAAATACCAGCAACAACATCATATTATCTATATTACGTATATCTATTTCTGGCAAGGTTCCTTTCTGGGTGAAAATGGTAATGATCGTTTAGCCTGCTTTCAGTTTAAACCATCAAGTAGTTGAACAGCTTAATTACTGTCGCGTAATTGTTGCTTCATTGCAAGAATTCAGAGGTAGTTTTGACAGCAAGTTTCTCCTCTACCACACCAGATTCATCACGTCATCTGTGGGACATCAAAAGTTCAGGAGCTTCTTTAGGAAGCTGTCAGAGAGGAGGGGACAGCTGTGAAGTTACAGCAGACCAGTTTTGCTGTGCACTAAACCCAAGAAGTGTTTGTACTTTAGCAGGAGCCTGGTGTGATGGTATTATTGAATGATTCATTCTTGATAACATGCGTAACAGTGTATCATTTTGAAAAGGTATTCGACTTCCTTGAAGGAGATAGATGAAGAACAGTCATCGTTTTCTCTGTAAGACATGTTTTTGGTGCAAGTCATAGTGTTTTAACAGCAGCATGGTACAAAAGTTACACAATGATATTCTTTACAAACGCAACCAGCAGAGCTGAGTTCACACAGAAATGCCCTGAAGCTCAGGTAAAGGGTTTAGAGTATGTGTCTATTTATTTTTGTTGAAACTAGTTTATCTGTCCCTCATTATATTCAGTAAAAAATAATAATAATAATAATAAACACCTCATACATCAGCCAAGAGGGCAAAAGAGGGCCGAGAGTCTGAGGTGAGTCCATTTGAGTCCAGGTTGTGATGGTTAAGGTCATGGGGTTGGACATACAAGTGATAGAGACCGGGTTAGCAAGCTAGGATAACATGTTCCGGACATTTCTTCATTAAAATAGCCCACTATGACTCGAATCGAGGAATAAAACAAACAAGAGAATCGAGGGGGTGGAAGGAAGGATCGAAGAAGCTGAGACCTGAATACAAGTGGCAGAGGAAGCCACAACAGAGCTGCTGAAACTTCAGATTCAGCGGAAAGCTCAACTGATGGACTTGGAGGGAGGAGGAGCTGAGGAGGACACCACGTCGATGCTGTCTTATGTTGAGCTCCGTGACTCTTTCGAGTCAAGAATTGAACGGACGCACCGTGTCTTGATGCTTCACCGAGGACCACTGTCACCAAACTGGCAAGTTACAGAATGAAAGAAGAAATATTAAGATTGGCCCGGCAGAAGCAAAGATTGCAACATCTTGGAAGAGTGATAAATCACAACCATGACTATGCACCTGGTGGCTTGAAAAAGCGGAGGGTGTTAAATGAGAGGAAAATCTGATTTCCTCTAATTAGCAGCCAGGCCACGAGGTTTCTACCAAGATCAAACAGTGCTTGATGGATTGGTGTCGATAAGAAGTGGGGGGTTAGGTTTATGTTTGCAGCCTCTGGGCTGTTGCTTTTTTTATATTGGATTAAATCAATACTTGTTCTGTTATTTTGATAAATTAATTGATCTCTAAATGCAAGCAGTTACAATTGTAACTTATAAAGTAAACGGTTTATTCAATCCAATAAAAAGAAGCAAGATATTATCCAAACTGAAGAGGAATAAAGTCCAAGTGGCTTTCTTGCAGGAAAAACACCTTACAGACATAGAACAAGCTAAACTGGCAAAAATGTGATTTAAGTACCAGTTTTCATCATCATCCTCAGCAGCTCACAGGACGGTGCGGAAATACTCATCTCTAACTACATTAATCTGAAGGTATTATTCTGGAAGAGAGAAACAGGGTAGATATGTTCTGATAAGAGGAGAATCGGGTGGATGTTTGGATTAATATTTGATTTGGTAATAGTGGAATCACAAGGTGTCCTGTTTGATCAGGGGACTTTAATATTAGATTAAATCCCAAGCTTGACTCCTCAAAAGCAGGTATAACTCAGCATAGGTTGATAAAAAAAGAAAATTAATTTATCAGTGAATGGCTGATTAGATGTCTGGAGAGAATTAAATCCATCACGGAGGGATTCACCAACTTTCATGCAGCAAACTCCAGGTCAGATTATTTATCTTGTATAAAGACCTACAGAGGGTTGATGACTGTGACATGTGGATCTGTCAGACCACAGCCCTCCTTTCTAAAAACTGAATCTTGATTTGGACCAAAGAAATACTTTGTGGAGATGAAATACTTACATCCTTCTGAAGGATCAAATCAAAGCAGATATCAAAGACCTGGAACAGAATGATACTGTGGGCTGCATGTACAGCAGTTCTATCGGGCCGGATAAAGGTTACAGAGCTCAGTTAAAGAGGTCCGGACAAAAAAGTTAATGAACCTACAATCTGCACTGAAACATGTAGAACGGCCTCACAACACCTACTACAGACAAAGAACCAAATACATGCATTACTAATATTATACGGCATAAATTAAAAGACATACATAGTCATATTGAAACATACTATAGGAGATTATATTATAATATAAAGTAAAAATGGAAGATTTCTTTAAAACATTGTGTCTACTGAACAAAATAACCAGATGGTTCCAGTAATATATGAGACAGAAGGTAGTTTGGCTGTAACTCTTCTCATCAAAACAAACAAGGCTCCAGGTCCAGACGGGTTTTCTTCAGAATGTTACAAAGTAATGAAAAACTCTTTGATTCCTGTTCTTCAGTCCACCTTCACCTGAAACCTTCAGGAGAGCAACACCCCCCCCTCCTGGACGGAGGCTGTAATTTCACTGGTTCCAACAGAAAACCTAACCTGAATGTGTTGAACCAGGACTATCAAATCTGACATAATACACAAATATATATTACATATATTATATATATATATATATATATATACATTCGCCAGCGACAAACTTAAGATAATTGAAAAAGATGGTAAAGTTGCACTAATGAGACCATCGTTAGTTTAATGTGAACATCGAGTTTCACTATTTATTTTTATTTTTATATATTTCTGTATTTTTATTTATTTTCTTATCCTTTTGCAGTAAAGGGATCTGATCATGATGAAGGTGACCCCAACACTTCAGTTGTTATATTTCTGTTATAAAATCTGGTTTACCACTTTATTAACTGCATATTTTTCACTTATACTTGTATTTATTGTAATGATGCTATATGTATCTTAACTTTCTGCTACAACTGTGACTTACTGAAGACATTTAAGTTGAAGACATTGAGTTATAACGAATAATAATATTGGTTGTTTGGACCTCGTGGCAACTAAATAAAAAGAGAATTTCAAAAAGAATCCACTGAAGTATATAAAGAAAAACATCTGTGTGTGTGTGTGTGTGCGTGTGCGTGCGTGCGTGTGTGTGTGTTACCTGGATCAGGTGTAACTGTTGGCTTCATTGTTTCTTTTTCCAGTTGAATCTCTGTCAGACTGAAAATGGACGTTGCTGAAACGATGAGAGTGACTTTGTGACATCATAGTACACAGTGACATCACTGATTACAAACAGGTCAAAGGTCATGTTTAAACTTACTGTCAGGAAGTGACATCACTCTGTTTCCAAGGTTACTAAAGTAAGGATGATTCATTGACACGTCTGCTGAGATCCTCTTCTTCCCCTCAAACTAAAGATTAAATAAAGTTTACAATAAAACTTTATTGTCCAGTTTCTGCTTTTTAACAATAAAAAAACAACATCAGGGAAATTATGATGTCATTCATTACTATTATGATTATTAATAATAATAGAGAACGTTAGAGTTCATCATGATTATTATTTTATTATACACATATTATTCTGAACTGGACAAAAACAGTGAGACGTTTACTGACCTGCAGGAACTTTGACAACAGCTCCACCCCCTCACTGCTGAGCCTGAACCACACACACAACCACAAACACAGTTACATCTCGTTTGTTATTTGATGATGAAGTAACATTAATGCAGAATTTGTACATCTTTTATTTTTTATATTTTTTATATTTATTATAGTCACTGTTTGTTTATTGTCTTCAATGTATGCACCTTATTCACCTAGACAAATTCCTTGTTGGTGTAAAATCCTCCTTGGCAATAAATTTGTTTCTGATTCTGAAGTAAACACAGCGTCACCGTAACGATTCTGTTGTGTACCTGTGTGTAGTACAGCTGTGTACCTGTGTGTAGTACAGCTGTGTACCTGAGTGTAGTACAGCTGTGTACCTGTGTGTAGTGCAGTTGTGTACTTGTGTGTAGTACAGCTGTGTACCTGTGTGTAGTACAGCTGTGTACCTGTGTGTAGTACAGCTGTGTACCTGTGTGTAGTACAGCTGTGTACCTGTGTGTAGTACAGCTGTGTACCTGTGCGTAGTACAGCTGTGTACCTATGTGTAGTACAGCTGTGTACCTGTGTGTAGTACAGCTGTGTACCTGTGTGTAGTGCAGTTGTGTACCTGGGGGTGTGGTTACTCAGTTTCTCGGCTCTGTACTGAGGGTAGTTGTACGTCACAAACTCTTCATTAGAACTGATCCCAGGCCAGCTCTGCTCTGTGGGAGTTCCTGCTCACAAGACACATCAAATAAACACAAATCAAATCAGATGCATTAAGTGCACAGAAAATACACAATGTCCTAAACATAACAATAAATGAAGCTGATCTCAGTGATGATCAGAAGCTGATTGGTTCTCACCCAGCAGTTTAAAGATGAAGTGAAGCTCCTCCTCCACTGTGGAACCAGGAAACAGAGGTCGACCAGTCACCATCTCATAGAAGATACAACCAACACCCCTACAGACAGACAGGTGGAGAGACAGACAGACAGGTGGAGAGACAGACAGACAGGTGGAGAGACAGACAGACAGGTGGAGAGACAGATGGACAGGTGGAGAGACAGACAGACAGGTGGAGAGACAGACAGACAGGTGGAGAGACAGATGGACAGGTGGAGAGACAGATGGACAGGTGGAGAGACAGACAGACAGGTGGAGAGACAGATGGACAGGTGGAGAGACAGACAGACAGGTGGAGAGACAGACAGACAGGTGGAGAGACAGATGGACAGGTGGAGAGACAGACAGACAGGTGGAGAGACAGATGGACAGGTGGAGAGACAGACAGACTCTGAATTACTCGGTCTGTTCTTCATCAAATATCTAATATTCAGTTCAGGTTCACCACAGAGGAAGAATATCTGCTGTAAAGGCGACACAGTCAACTTTTAAAAGTAGTAGTACTACTACAGTACTACTACAGTACTACTACAGTAATACTACAGAAATACTACAGAATAGTACAGTAATACTACAGAATGCTACAGTAATACTACACAATGCTCCAGTAATACTACAGTAATACTACAGTAATACTACAGTGCTACTACAGTAATATTACAGAAATACTACAGAAACACTACATAATGCTACAGTACTACTACAGTAACACTACAGAAATACTACAAAATGCTACAGTACTACTACAGAATGCTACAGTAATACTACAGTATTACTACAGAATACTACAGAATGCTACAGTAATACTACAGTAATACTACAATAATACTACAGTAATACTACAGAATACTACAGTAATACTACAGAAATACTATAGAATGCTACAGTAATACTACAGAATACTACAGAAATACTGCAGAATGCTACAGTAATACTACAGTAATACTACGGAATGCTACAATAATACTACAATAATACTACAGTAATACTACAGAATACTACAGTAATACTACAGAAATACTATAGAATGCTACAGTAATACTACAGAATTCTACAGAAATACTACAGTAATACTACATTATACTACAGAATACTACAGTAATACTACAGAATACTACAGAAATACTACAGTTATACTATGTTATACTACAGAATACTACAGAAATACTACATAATACTACAGAAATACTACAGAATACTACAGTAATACTACAGAATACTACAGAAATACTACAGTAATTCTACAGTAATACTACATAATACCACAGTAATACTACAGTAATACTACAGAAATACTATAGAATGCTACAGTAATACTACAGAATACTACAGAAATACTGCAGAATGCTACAGTAATACTACAGTAATACTACGGAATGCTACAATAATACTACAATAATACTACAGTAATACTACAGAATACTACAGTAATACTACAGAAATACTATAGAATGCTACAGTAATACTACAGAATTCTACAGAAATACTACAGTAATTATACTACAGAATACTACAGTAATACTACAGAATACTACAGAAATACTACAGTTATACTATGTTATACTACAGAATACTACAGAAATACTACATAATACTACAGAAATACTACAGAATACTACAGTAATACTACAGAATACTACAGAAATACTACAGTAATTCTACAGTAATACTACATAATACCACAGTAATACTACAGTGATACTACAGTACTGACCACATGTCGATGTGAGTGGAGTAGTCAGTGCTGCCCAGCAGGATGTCAGGTGGTCGATACCACAGCGTCACCACCTCGTTAGAGTACGTCTTGGTCGGGATCGACTTGGCTCGAGCCAAACCTGAAACACACACACAAACACACACACACACACACACACACACACACAAACACACACACACACACACACACACACACACACACACACACCACCTGAGTAACATCATTACACTACATTACATTACATTACATTACATTTCACTACACTACTTAACTTTAAAGTACATTACTCATCCTCAAGTAGTTTTCACCAAAAGCTGAAACTGTCTTCAACAAGTGAACTGTGACTACATGTTTTTCACCCAGTGGTACAAGATGTGTAGTGACTCTGCTGTTCTAGTGGCAGAGGTCTGGGGACTGGTGACAGAGGTCTGGGGACTGGTGGCAGAGGTCTGGGGACTGGTGGCAGAGGTCTGGGGACTGGTGACAGAGGTCTGGGGACTGGTGA
Organism: Pagrus major; assembly: GCF_040436345.1. Lineage (NCBI taxonomy): Eukaryota > Metazoa > Chordata > Actinopteri > Spariformes > Sparidae > Pagrus > Pagrus major. The sequence goes on from NC_133221.1 coordinate 60,795, forward strand.
CAGAGGTCTGGGGACTGGTGACAGAGGTCTGGGGACTGGCCATGTTAACACGTGTCTGTTGAAACCAGCAGGAAACAGAAAGTGCATTCACCAAAGTCAGCCAGTTTGAGCTCTCCTCGCTCATTGATCAGCAGGTTCTGCGGTTTCAAGTCTCGGTGGAGAACTTTTCTCCGATGACAGTATGACAAACCTCGCAGCAACTGGAAAAGAAAGAGCTGGGGAGAGAGAAACCAGTAGAGTCACTTCAGACAAACGACTAAGAAACTGGACAAACACAGATAGAAAAAATGGAAATGAAGGAAGTCCAGCTGAACCAAAATCAAATCTCGTCCTCAACACAAATAATAAAGTTTGATGGGTTGTTTCCCTTCAGTCGTCTCCTCAGGCAGAGCTTCCTGCGAAACTCCAACCATGTTTTTAGTCTATCACACCTGCAGTGATTAGCTCCGACTCTGGCAGGCTGAACATCATTTTTTTTGGGATTCATTGATTTTATTTTAAATTTTTCAGCGAACAGCAACAGGTGAGCAACAGGTGAGCAGCAGCTGTCAGACAGTAACAGATACATGAACATTTTTCTCACTTTGACGTTGTGAACATGGATGACGTTTCCACAGTCGTCAAGATACTGTTTCAGATCTTTGTCCTGAAACACACAAAAAATATTTTTAGAGGATCAATACACCAAATAATATGTACTGTGTTTGTATGTGTGTGTGTGTGTGTGTGTGTCTCACCAGATACTCAAATACCAGTGTGAGGGATTTCTGCGTGTGAATGATGTCATGAAGCGTGACGATGTTGGCATGTTTAAGGTCCTTCAAAAGTGACACTGAGAGAGGAAACACACATTAATAATCTCTCTCTCTCTCTCACACACACACACACACACACACTACTTTACAAACACACAATGATACTGTAGATACTGTAGTAGTACCCTAACCCTAACCCCCTAGTAGTACTACAGTATCAGTAGTACTACAGTATCAGTAGTACTAGCTCTAGTAGTACTACAGTATCAGTAGTACTACAGTAGAATACTGATACTGTAGTGCTACTAGAACTAGTACTACTGATACTGTAGTACTACTGATACTGTAGTACTACTAGAGCTAGTACTACTGATACTAGTGATAGTACTGATAGCAGTTATGATTTGAGCTCCTGAAAACATCTCAGACTTTAAATATCATCTGTGAATATATTATTAGATGCAAACAACAAGCTAACTGTTAGCTTGCTAGCTGTGTTTCAACAGGATGTTTTCCTGACATCCTGCAGTGTCTGAGTCTGCACCTTCTCTGATGGCCGTACACGGAGCTCCTTCTTCATGTTCCAGTCGGATCTCCTTCAGAGCCACAAGGTTATCAGTCAACTTACTGCGACCTTTATACACTGTAGCATAGGTCCCCTACATACAGACAGGGAGACAGACAGGTGGAAAGGGAGACAGGTGAGACAGACAGGTGAAGAGGGAGACAGGTGAGACAGACAGGTGGAGAGGGAGACAGGTGAGACAGACAGGTGGAGAGGGAGACAGGTGAGAGAGATATCCATTATCAGAATCTTATCCAGTTCTGGGTCCTGCTGGTCCAGGACCACAGCTGTGGACCAGGATAGTGATGTCACACCTCACTATCAGTCCCTAGATAGTGAGGTGTGACATCATCAGGCATGTCCTCACCTCTCCCAATTTGTCCAGTTTGATGTATGTCTCCAGTTTCCCGAAACCAATCTCTGACTGCAGACAGACAGACAGACAGACAGACAGAGAGAAGAGGGTTAATATGTATCACAACAAACCTATGAAGCTCCTAAATAACAGATTACAATAGAAAACACATGTACCAGAGACACTCTGCGCAGCCGCCTGCTGATTGGCTGCTCAAATAGAGCTGGACCAATAAGATTAAACTTCTCCAGGTAACCATCTGGAAGACGAATGTCCGCCGGTAATGAGAGACGTTTGTTAATGTCCTGAAACACAACAGAGAGAGACAGACAGGAAACACACACACACACACACACACACACACACACACACACAATAATAAAATAGAATATAATACTATGTGATTGTTTTAATTGTTGTTTCCTTTTAATAATTGCATTGAAAACGACTTTCTCTATACTTCGACTGTACAAATGTTCACAGCTGTGCAGAAGATTTAGCAATAATATTAATAATAACAGTAATAACCATCATCATCATCATCATCTACTTTGGTAAAGACAAACATTAAGATGAATTAACTGAAATCTGCACCGTGAAGAGAAACTGAAACGTTTGTTTCTTCATGTAAAATATATTTGAGGCTTCAAATGTAATGAAGCTTTTTCCTCTCTGGGTTCTTTGGAGCGGGTGACGCTGAGGACGAGGCGAGTATGGAATTCTCCACAGAACAAACTCAACACAACAGAAGTGATTTCATCTGAATCTTCCAACTGGCACAAATCCAACGAACAAACTTCTGAAAGAACAAATCATTTCTCTCCATCTGGACCTCATTGGTTCTAATGCAACATTAGCTCCACATGGTGAGGAAGACATCAGGTTGAACAGCAGCTGAACATCAGATGAACATCAGGTGAACATCAGATGAACATCAGATGAACATCAGATGAACATCAGATGAACATCAGGTGAACATCAGATGAACATCAGATGAACATCAGATGAACATCAGATGAACATCAGATGAACATCAGATGAACATCAGATGAACATCAGGTGAACATCAGATGAACATCAGGTGAACATCAGATGAACATCAGGTGAACATCAGATGAACAGCACCAGGTGTTCTGCAGTGGTAAATGCTGCTCACACCTGCTGTGCTGTGAAAACATGTTAAAGCTGCTGAGAGAGTTTAAAGAACCGAGATGAGACAAAACAACAAGTTTCAAATAAACAGAGAGTTGTTAAGAGGACAGACAACACCTGAAACACCTGGAACACCTGGAAGACCTGAAACACCTGAAACACCTGAAACACCTGGAAGACCTGAAACACCTGGCACACCTGGAACACCTGGAAGACCTGAAACACCTGGAAGACCTGAAACACCTGAGACATCTGAACCACCTGGGTCATCTGAAACACCTGAAACACCTGAGACACCTGGAAGACCTGGGAGACCTGCAAGATCGAGTCTGATCTGCTTTACTTAGTTAAATAAACTGCTGATGTAAGTTACTGTTAAACCGAAGTAAGTGTGTGTGTGTGTGTGTGTGTGTACCTCAGTAGAGATCTTCTTGTTCCTCAGTCTCACTCTGACTGGACTCTGAACACCATCTGAAGAAGAAGCTGGATCACTTTCACCATCTGAACTCATCTTCACATCCTCGTGGACAATCTCTGAAAACACAAACACACATATGACAGCAGGTAGTGTAGTATTTGTACGTGTATTTGCAGTATTAGTACCCAGTCGTGCGGTGTGGTTCAGGTAGTGTAGTATTTGTACGTGTATTTGCAGTATTAGTACCCAGTCGTGCGGTGTGGTTCAGGTAGTGTAGTATTTGTACATGTATTTGCAGTATTAGTACCCAGTCGTGCGGTGTGGTTCAGGTAGTGTAGTATTTGTACATGTATTTGCAGTATTAGTACCCAGTCGTGCGGTGTGGTTCAGGTAGGAGCTCAGGCTGCGTCCGAGGCCTCGAGGTTTCCTCAGCGAGCTGCTGTACGACTGAAGCAGAGACTGAACTGAAGACGAAGAACCTCGAACCTTCAAACTTCCAGAAGAACCACGAAGAGACACCACCTCTGATTGGAGGATGACAGAGGTGTGAGGGAGAGACGAGACGAGATGAGGGGGAGGAGGTTCCACATGTTAATCAGCTGAACACTACACCTGTATGAATCATCACCTGATATCAGCTGACAGCTCACTGTGTCACAGGTAGATGTGACACCTGCACCTGAAGCAAATTCTTGGTTAGTGATGTTACTTCTGGGTTAACTCAGGTTTTCAGTGTTATGAAGCTGGTTAACTTCTCACCAGGGGACATCGCCATGGTAACTGATGGTGCACACCTGACCTCCGGAGCAGGTCATCTTCCAGATAACAGCTATAAAACCACCACCCTCTGACCAATCAATTCAGAATCAGAATTCCTTTATTTGTCCCGCAAATGGGGAAATTTCTTTGTGGGACAAATAAAGGAATTCTCTGGGAAACGACATCATCAGCTTGGTGTGCAGCTCTTTGATCGTCTATATGAGAGCTGAAGACGAGCTCACCTGTGGCAGCTTCTTCAGTCATATGTTGTCAGTGTGACAGGTGACTGTTCAGTCTGCAGTGTGTTTAACTTATATTACAGTTTATATCTTCTGCCCTGCCCTCACCACAGGTGATTGTTAGGTGTGTGTGTCTTACCTGAGTCACTGTGTGATGTCACTTCCTGGTTGATTGTGTCACTCAGAGTCCTGTCCCCTCCCCCAGCCCCTCCCCTCCCCAAAGTGAGTGACAGCTGCCGTTTGATCTTCCTCATCCTCTCCATTAGGGGGGGACGGGGGGGCAGAGGGGGGTGTGATGCTGAGGGGGGCAGAGCAGCCAGCCTGGAGACCCCACCTGGACAGGTAAACAGGAACCCATCACCATCATCATCATCATCACCATCACCACCATCATCATCATCATCACCATCATCCCCATCACCATCACCATCACCATCATCCCCATCATCATCACCATCATCACCACCATCATCATCACCATCATCATCATCATCACCATCACCACCATCATCATCATCATCACCATCATCCCCATCATCATCATCACCATCACCATCATCACCACCATCATCATCACCACCATCATCATCATCATCACCATCATCACCATCATCATCACCATCATCACCACCATCATCATCACCATCATCATCATCATCACCATCACCACCATCATCATCATCATCACCATCATCCCCATCATCATCATCACCATCACCATCATCACCACCATCACCATCACCACCATCATCATCATCATCACCATCACCATCATCACCATCACCATCATGACCACCATCATCATCACCATCATCACCCTAACCCTAACCCTGATCAGACTCTGCATACTGTCATGTGACTAAATCTACCTTTCAAAATAAAAGCTTGAATTAAACACAAGGTAATGAGCTACTCTTAAATGCCAATGGGCGGAGAAAAGCAATACAAATACAGGCAAAGCTCACATAGAACATGACACTCCCCGCCTGGTATTATACAAATACCACTATCAGAATAACTCGAACATGTCTTAACAGAGAAACTAAAGTCACTCCGTGTCTTCTGCACTCTTGAGAAGAATCTTAGCTGACCCAGATCTCGTGACCTTGAGTTCAATCTTCCTGACCTTTCCATCTTGGTCTGGGAATGTTTTTGTGACTAGAGCCATCGGCCACTCATTCCTCTTCACCTGGCTATCCTTAAGAAGAACCAAGTCACCTTTCTTCAGATTAGGACGCACGTCCTGCCACTTACTACGACTTTGAAGTGTTGGTAAGTATTCGCGTCTCCATCTGTTCCAAAAAGTATTGGCCAGATGTTGGACCTGCCTCCACTGCTGGCGGTGGAGATCTTTGCTGTCAAAGGTTCCCAGAGGAGGAGGGTAAGTACACACCTTCTGTGTCAGGAGTGAAGCAGGGGTCAAAAGAAAAGGCGAATCTGGGTCTGAAGAGATAGGCACAAGCGGCCTGGCATTAATGATCGCCGTGACCTCTGCCATTAAAGTTGACAACACCTCATGAGTGAGGCGTGAAGGGCTGGTTTGCATGAGCATGGAGTTCAATATCCGTCTGGAGATGCCAATCATCCGCTCCCAAACTCCCCCCATGTGGGAGGAATGGGGAGGATGAAAACCCAGGTGCAGCCTTCTTCACTCAAGTACTTCCTAACATTGGGCTATTCAGGATCCGTGAGGAGTACGTGCAATTCCTTGCAGGCACCTGTAAAGTTGGTTCCGCAGTCGGAACGGATTTGCTTAGCGGGTCCCCGCAGAGCAAAGAAGCAACGCAAGGCGTTAATGAAACTTGAGGTGTCCATTGCCTCTATCAACTCTATGTACACGGCGCGCGTGCTCATGCACGTGAAAAGTACAGCCCACCTTTTGCTGTTAACTTGACCTCCTCGGGTGCGTCTTGAGGTAATAATCCAAGGGCCGAACACGTCAAGTCCCACGTAGGTGAAAGGTGACTCTGTACTCAGGCGATCGGGGGGCAGATCTGCCATCTTCTGCTCAGCAGCTCTCCCACGAAGCTTGTTACATATGATGCATTTGTGAAGGATACCGTTGATACATTTCCTGGCCCCAACAATCCAGAACCCTGCAGAGCGGACAGATCCTTCAGTAAAAACACGACCTTGGTGTCTGACCTTTTCGTGGTAATGCCTCACGAGCAGCGTTTCGATATGGTTGCGGCCTGGGATGACAAGAGGCAGCTTTTCTCCTGTGTCGAGCGCCGACTGGTTGAGCCTACCTCCTATTCTAAGAAGGCCATCTTCGTCCACATAGGGATTCAGCTTTCTCAGAGGGCTGTCTTTCGAGATGTTCTTCCCAGCAGCCAGACAAGAGAACTCTTTACTGTAGGTCTCTCTATGTACACACTTTATGATGAGAGTTTCTGCTTTGAGCAGCTCTTCTGCTGTGCGAGGCCTTTTGCATCGATGCCAGCCATTACAATCCTCATGCTTGGCCATAGCGGTACACCCTTGAGACTGAGTGATGTGCGTCAGGAATGCTATGGCTCGCACCAAAGATGTCCAAGATGAGAACCACTCAAAACGCTGACATCCCAGGTTATCTGGAGGAACAGAGAGCGTGGTAGTATGAGAACGCACCTCAGTGTCAAGATCTGGAGTGACAAGGTCGTATGACTCCTCTTCTGAAGTGGACACTCCTTCCGGTAGGGACAAGAAAGGGGGCCCAGTGAGCCAAGTCGTGTTAGGAAGCTCAGCTGCAGATACAGATCGAGTGGCGTGATCTGCTGGATTTTGCGTGGTGCAGACATAGTGCCACTGCTCAGGTTTGGTGGACTTCCTGATTCGCTGTACTCTGTTGGAAACATACACATAAAAACGTCTAGTCTGGTTATATATGTATTCTAAGACAACCTTGCTGTCTGTGTAGAATTGCAAGGAATCTACACTGATGTCTAACTCACTCTCCACTAACTCTGCCATTTCTATCGCTAATACAGCTACACCCAGCTCCAGCCTCGGGACAGTGTGGGCAGCTGCGGGAGCTAGTTTCGCTTTCCCTAGGACAAAGCCTATGTGACACTTTCCATCACTGTCGACCACCTTCAGGTAAGCCACAGCAGCGATAGCTTTCACCGAGGCGTCAGAGAAGATGTGGAGTTCCTTCCTGCGGGCTGTGGTAAGGGTAGTAGGAGTGTAAGCTCTCGGAATCCTGAAGTCACTCAGACTTTGCAAGGAGTTTTTCCACATTCTCCATTCAGCTTCCTTTTCGTCTGGAAGAGGACTGTCCCAGTCAAGGATCTCGCCGCTGGTAAGTTCACGCAGTATGAACTTCCCCTGAATGACGACCGGTGCAACGAGTCCAAGAGGGTCAAAAAGACTGTTCACAGTGGCTAGAACACCTCTACGGGTGAAAGGTTTCTCTGTAGCAGCCATTCTGAAAGTAAAGAGGTCATGTTTGAGATCCCAGCTAAGCCCTAAGCTACGTTGGATGAGATCTGAGCTGTCATCGAAATCCAGATTCTGAAGACCCTTCGCATGGTCTTCTGGAAGGAAGGCCTCCAAGACTTAAGGGTCGTTTGACGCTATCTTATGGAGCCACAAGTTCGAGGCAGAAAGCATCTCTTGTGTTCTTTTGAGCAGGTCGATGGCCTTGGCCGCTGATGAAAGGGACTTGAGGCCGTCATCGACATAGAAGTCTCGCTCTACAAAGTGTTTGGCATCCGTGCCGTATTCACTTGCTCCATGTTGTGCCGCATGACGAAGACCATAGATGGCTACCACTGGTGACGGGCTGTTGCCGAATACATGGACTTTCATCCTGTACTCGACAATTTCATTGCTGGGGTTGTTGTCCTTGAACCAAAAGAACCGAAGAAAGTCTCGATGGTCTTCCCTGACGATAAAGCTGTGAAACATTTGCTCAATGTCTGCTATCACAGCCACTGGCTCTCTTCGGAAACGCATCAAGACTCCGAGTAAGCTACTGTTCAAATCCGGGCCAGTAAGTAGCACGTCAACGAGACGCCACTGTACTGGGCACTGGAATCAAAGACAACTCTGATTTGAGTGTAGCGTTGAGCTTGCACAGTACCTTGCTTTCCTTGAAGCTGTAGTGCCTGCTGTGATGACGCTTTTTTACTATTCTGTCCTCAGTGTGTGTCTTTACACAAATTGACAGATAGCGAACAAGCTCCAAGAGAAACTCAGAGGCGGGAATAAAGTTGAATGGCCTTTACTGAGGTCTTCGTTCTCTTGAAACAATTTTTTGTAAAACTGAAATGATACAAAGAAATAATTACCAATTACTGTATTGTCACTAAAATAACATAATATATTCACAGAAATGATAATGCAAATAGCTGTAGTTGCAGTCTACTGTTAATTTAGCATTAGCACAATTTACATGTAAAGAAAGTAAACATTTATGCAATATTTTAAAATGCACTACAGGAATCTGTGTAAGAACAGAATTAACTGAAATGTGAACACAACCCACAAGCGATAATTTCCTAGGCACAAACAGCGGGAGGAAAAGAGATGATAGCTGGAGCTGCAAGCAGACCGCATGGCATGTAGAAGCTATGCTTTTCCTGATCAGACTCTGCACACTGTCATGTGACTAAATCTACCTTTCAAAATAAAAGCTTGAATTAAACACAAGGTAATGAGCTACTCTTAAATGCCAATGGGCGGAGAAAAGCAATACAAATACAGGCAAAGCTCACATAGAACATGACAATCACCATCACCATCATCACCACCATCATCATCATCACGATCATCACTATCGCCATCACCATCATCACTATCGCCATCACCATCATCACTATCACAATCACCATCATCACCACCATCATCATCACCACCATCATCACCATCACCATCATCACCATCATCACCACCATCATCATCATCACGATCATCACTATCGCCATCACCATCATCACTATCGCCATCACCATCATCACCACCATCATCATCATCACCATCATCATCAGGTTATCTACCTGACAGCTAACATGCTAACTCCTGACTGACAGCTAACATACTGACACCTGACTGACAGCTAACATGCTAACACCTGACTGACAGCTAACATACTGAAACCTGACTGACAGCTAACATGCTAACACCTGACTGACAGCTAACATACTGAAACCTGACTGACAGCTAACATACTGACACCTGACTGACAGCTAACATGCTGAAACCTGACTGACAGCTAACATGCTGACACCTGACTGACAGCTAACATGCTAACACCTGACTGACAGCTAACATACTGAAACCTGACTGACAGCTAACATGCTAACACCTGACTGACAGCTAACATACTGAAACCTGACTGACAGCTAACATGCTAACACCTGACTGACAGCTAACATGCTGACACCTGACTGACAGCTAACATGCTAACACCTGACTGACAGCTAACATACTGAAACCTGACTGACAGCTAACATGCTGACACCTGACTGACAGCTAACATGCTAACACCTGACTGACAGCTAACATACTGAAACCTGACTGACAGATAACATGCTAACACCTGACTGACAGATAGGTTATCTACCTGACAGCTAACGTACTGACACTTGACTGACAGCTCACATGCTAACTCCTGACTGACAGCTAACATAGTGACAACTGACTGACAGCTAACATACTGACACCTGACTGACACCTAACATGCTAACACCTGACTGACAGCTAACATACCGACACCTGACTGACAGCTAACATACTGACACCTGACTGACAGCTAACATACTGACACCTGACTGACACCTAACATGCTAACACCTGACTGACAGCTAACATACCGACACCTGACTGACAGACAGGTTATCTGACAGCTAACATGCTAACTCCTGACTGACAGCTAACATATCGACACCTGACTGACAGACAGGTTATCTGACAGCTAACATGCTAACTCCTGACTGACAGACAGGTTATCTGACAGCTAACATACTGACACCTGACTGACACCTAACATGCTAACACCTGACTGACAGCTAACATACCGACACCTGACTGACAGACAGGTTATCTGACAGCTAACATGCTAACACCTGACTGACAGCTAACATATCGACACCTGACTGACAGACAGGTTATCTGACAGCTAACATGCTAACACCTGACTGACAGCTAACATATCGACACCTGACTGACAGACAGGTTATCTGACAGCTAACATGCTAACTCCTGACTGACAGACAGGTTATCTGACAGCTAACATACTGACACCTGACTGACACCTAACATGCCGACACCTGACTGACAGACAGGTTATCTGACAGCTAACATGCTAACTCCTGACTGACAGACAGGTTATCTGACAGCTAACATACTGACACCTGACTGACACCTAACATGCCGACACCTGACTGACAGACAGGTTATCTGACAGCTAACATGCTAACTCCTGACTGACAGACAGGTTATCTGACAGCTAACATGCTAACACCTGACTGACAGCTAACATACCGACACCTGACTGACAGACAGGTTATCTGACAGCTAACATACTGACACCTGACTGACACCTAACATGCCGACACCTGACTGACAGACAGGTTATCTGACAGCTAACATGCTAACTCCTGACTGACAGCTAACATACCGACACCTGACTGACAGCTAACATACTGACACCTGACTGACAGACAGGTTATCTGACAGCTAACATGCTAACTCCTGACTGACAGACAGGTTATCTGACAGCTAACATGCTAACTCCTGACTGACAGCTAACATACCGACACCTGACTGACAGTTGTATTACATCACTGCCTGATGTTTTTGTGTTTAGCAGCTAGCAGCTAGTGTTTGCCTGTAGTCTTGTCCTATAGCCTTGATACCATATATGTTCTGTGTGTTTTCTCTCTGCATGTTCCTTCATTACTGTGTGAGGACGGGACCCGTCTATTTCCTGCAGTGTGTGATAAACAGCAGCGGAGGCGGAGCGGGTTTCTCTCTGCAGCAGCTGCTCCGTCAACAGCTCCGTCATTTTGTCATAAAACGGTTTCTCGTTTTCACATCAAGCTCGGCGGTGTGTGTTACTCACCGGGAGGGTTTGTCCCGGCCTGTCCCGGGTTATCTTTGGCTCGGTTCAGTGTGACAGAGTCTCGGGTCTTTCTGGCTCCCAGTAATCTGCAGCCATGTTGCTGCTCCGCTCAGCTCGGCTCCTCCGCTGCGTCCTGACGGAGACGCTCACCGTGCAGATACTGACGTCACACCGCCCCCGGCACGTTTTCCCGCCCGCTCCGAAATAAAACACGCCCACAATGTCGTCCAGGTGATGTGTGAAAAACATCGCCTCGTGGTGGCCGTGCGTGCTCAGTGATCATTGGTCAGACTATCAGCCTCCATGTTGATCTCTACTACACACCTGTGACATGACTGCATCACAGAGTTCTGGTGTCATCACATCCACAAAGTCTGCTCACACACAGGCTGTGTCCAAATTCAGGGGCTGCAGCCCTCGAAGGGCGCATTTGAAGGCCAATTACGTCACAACGCTGCGCGAAGGCTGTCCAAATTCAAAGGCTCCTTCAAATGCAGCCCACAAATACAGCCTGCCCTTCCCTCTTTCTGGAGGACGCACCGCTGCTAGGGTTAGGGTTAGCCCAACAGACATGTTACAGACACATCACAGACATGTTACAGACACATCACAGACATGTTACAGACATGTTACAGACATGTTACATACACATCACAGACATGTTACAGACATGTTACATACACATCACAGACATGTTACAGGCATGTTACATACACATCACAGACATGTTACATACACATCACAGACATGTTACAGGCATGTTACATACACATCACAGACATGTTACATACATGTTACATACACATCACAGACATGTTACAGACATGTTACAGACATGTTACAGACATGTTACATACACATCACAGACATGTTACAGACACATCACAGACATGTTACAGGCATGTTACATACACATCACAGACATGTTACATACATGTTACATACACATCACAGACATGTTACAGACATGTTACATACACATCACAGACATGTTACATACACATCACAGGCATGTTACATACACATCACAGACATGTTACAGACACATCACAGACATGTTACATACACATCACAGGCATGTTACATACACATCACAGACATGTTACAGACACATCACAGACATGTTACATACACATCACAGACATGTTACAGGCATGTTACATACACATCACAGACATGTTACATACATGTTACATACACATCACAGACATGTTACAGGCATGTTACATACACATCACAGACATGTTACATACACATCACAGACATGTTACAGGCATGTTACATACACATCACAGACATGTTACATACACATCACAGGCATGTTACATACACATCACAGACATGTTAAAGACATGTTACATACACATCACAGACATGTTACAGACATGTTACATTCACATCACAGACATGTTACAGACATGTTACAGACACATCACAGACATGTTAAATACACATCACAGACATGTTACAGACATGTTACATACACATCACAGACATGTTACAGACACATCACAGACATGTTACATACACATCACAGACATGTTACAGACATGTTACATACACATCACAGACATGTTACAGACATGTTACATACACATCACAGACATGTTACATACACATCACAGACATGTTACAGACATGTTACATACACATCACAGACATGTTACAGACATGTTACATACACATCACAGACATGTTACAGGCATGTTACATACACATCACAGACATGTTACAGACATGTTACAGACACATCACAGACATGTTACATACACATCACAGACATGTTACATACACATCACAGACATGTTACATACATGTTACATACACATCACAGACATGTTACAGACATGTTACAGACACATCACAGACATGTTACAGACACACCACAGACATGTTACATACACATCACAGACATGTTACAGACATGTTACATACACATCGCAGACATGTTAAATACACATCACAGACATGTTACAGACATGTTACAGACACATCACAGACATGTTACAGACATGTTACATACACATCACAGACATGTTACAGACATGTTGTCATTGTGTCAGGTGTGTGTCCTGGAAGGTGAGTCTGCCGACGTCATTCCCAAAATGACGGACATGTTTGGAATCCAGACGTTTGACTTTGTTTTCCTGGACCACTGGAAGGACCACTACCTGCCTGACATCAGACTGCTGGAGGTAATGACGCCTGACCTTTGACCCCTTACCTGTGAGCCAGCTGTGTGTTGTGACCCCTGACCTTTGACCCTCCTGCAGGATTATGGTCTGCTGGCTCGGGGGTCGGTGGTCCTGGCTGATAACGTGGTCTGTCCTGGAGCTCCAGACTACCTGAACTACGTCAGATCCAACCTGAAGTACAGAAGCAGGTTCTACCAGGCTCACCTGGAGTACACTAGAGTCCTGGACGGACTGGAGAGGTCCGAGTACCAGGGAGACAGACAAACAGATGGGTAGAGACACAGACAGACAGATGATGATGGTGATGATGGTGATGATGATGATGATGATGATGGTGATGATGATGATGATGATGATGGTGATGATGGTGATGATGATGATGATGATGATGGTGATGATGATGATGATGATGGTGATGATGATGATGATGATGGTGATGATGGTGATGATGATGTGATGATGATGGTGATGATGATGATGATGGTGATGATGATGGTGATGATGATGATGATGATGGTGATGATGGTGATGATGATGTGATGATGATGGTGATGATGATGATGATGATGGTGATGATGATGATGATGATGGTGATGATGGTGATGATGATGTGATGATGATGCTGATGATGATGATGATGTGATGATGATGATGATGATGATGATGATGGTGATGATGATGATGATGATGGTGATGATGGTGATGATGATGTGATGATGATGGTGATGATGGTGATGATGGTGATGGTGATGATGATGATGATGATGGTGATGATGATGGTGATGGTGATGATGATGATGATGATGATGGTGATGATGGTGATGGTGATGATGATGGTGATGGTGATGATGGTGATGATGATGATGATGATGATGGTGATGATGGTGATCTGTGTAATACTTGTTTTCATCATGTTGTTGTAAATCTTGATAATCAGATAATGTAGAAATACATAATTGACTTTTTCTCCCTTCATGCAATCTGATATTAAAACATGAAACACTTCCTGTTACCCGTATCTTCATTACAACAAACACACCTGTCAGCATTCAGGGTGGGAAGCCAGTGAGGGACTTGGTCCTCGTCTCCCCCTTCGATCAGAATGTGTTCATTGATCTGATATAATATATCTATAATATATCTGTAATATATCTATAATATATCTGTAATATATCTATAATATATCTGTAATATATCTGTAATATATCTATAATATATCTGTCATATATCTATAATATATCTGTAATATATCTATAATATATCTGTAATATATCTGTAATATATCTATAATATATCTGTAATATATCTGTAATATATCTATAATATATCTGTAATATATCTATAATATATCTGTAATATATCTATAATATATCTGTAATATATCTGTAATATATCTATAATATATCTGTCATATATCTATAATATATCTGTAATATATCTGTAATATATCTATAATATATCTGTCATATATCTATAATATATCTGTAATATATCTGTAATATCCATAATATATCTGTAATATATCGATGAAGATATGATGAAGAGTGATGAAGAGTGAAGAGTGATGGAGAGTGAAGAGTGATGAAGAGTGAAGAGTGATGAAGAGTGAAGAGTGATGACGAGTTATGAGTGATGAAGAGTGAAGATTGAAGAATGATGATGAGTGAAGAGTGATGAAGAGTGAAGAGTGTTGAAGACTGAAGTGATTAAGAGTGATGAAGAGTGAAGAGTGATGAAGAGTGAAGAGTGATGAAGACTGAAGTGATGAAGAGTGATGAAGAGTGAAGAGTGATGAAGAGTGAAGAGTGATGAAGAGTGATGAAGAGTGAAGAGTGATGAAGAGTGATGAAGAGTGTTGAAGAATGATGAAGAGTGATGAAGACTGAAGTGATTAAGAGTGATGAAGAGCGAAGAGTGATGAAGAATGATGAAGAGTGATGGAGAGTGAAGAGTGATGAAGAGCGAAGAGTGATGAAGACTGAAGTGATGAAGAGTGATGAAGAGTGAAGAGTGATGAAGAGTGATGAAGAGTGAAGAGTGATGAAGAGTGATGAAGAGTAAAGAGTGATGAAGAGTGAAGAGTGTTGAAGAATGATGAAGAGTGAAGAGTGATGAAGACTGAAGTGATTAAGAGTGATGAAGAGTGAAGAGTGATGAAGAGTGAAGAGTGATGAAGACTGAAGTGATGAAGAGTGATGAAGAGTGAAGAGTGATGAAGAGTGAAGAGTGATGAAGAGTGATGAAGAGTGAAGAGTGATGAAGAGTGTTGAAGAATGATGAAGAGTGAAGAGTGATGAAGACTGAAGTGATTAAGAGTGATGAAGAGTGAAGAGTGATGAAGAGTGATGAAGAGTGAAGAGTGATGAAGAGTGATGAAGAGTGAAGAGTGATGAAGACTGAAGTGATGAAGAGTGATGAAGAGTGAAGAGTGATGAAGAGTGAAGAGTGATGAAGAGTGAAGAGTGATGAAGAGTGATGAAGAGTGAAGAGTGATGAAGAGTGATGAAGAGTGTTGAAGAATGATGAAGAGTGAAGAGTGATGAAGACTGAAGTGATTAAGAGTGATGAAGAGTGAAGAGTGATGAAGAGTGATGAAGAGTGAAGAGTGATGAAGAGTGATGAAGAGCGAAGAGTGATGAAGAATGATGAAGAGTGATGGAGAGTGAAGAGTGATGAAGAGCGAAGAGTTATGAAGACTGAAGTGATGAAGAGTGATGAAGAGTGAAGAGTGATGAAGAGTGATGAAGAGTAAAGAGTGATGAAGAGTGAAGAGTGATGAAGAGTGATGAAGAGTGAAGAGTGATGAAGAGTGAAGAGTGATGAAGAGTGATGAAGAGTGAAGAGTGATGAAGACTGAAGTGATGAAGAGTGAAGAGTGATGAAGAGTGATGAAGAGTGAAGAGTGATGAAGAGTGATGAAGAGTAAAGAGTGATGTAGAGTGAAGAGTGATGAAGAGTGAAGATTGAAGAATGATGATGAGTGAAGAGTGATGAAGAATGACGAAGAGTGATGAAGAGCGAAGAGTGATGAAGAATGATGAAGAGTGATGGAGAGTGAAGAGTGATGAAGAGCGAAGAGTGATGAAGACTGAAGTGATGAAGAGTGATGAAGAGTGATGAAGAGTAAAGAGTGATGAAGAGTGAAGAGTGATGAAGAGTGATGAAGAGTGAAGAGTGATGAAGACTGAAGTGATGAAGAGTGATGAAGAGTGAAGAGTGATGAAGAGTGAAGAGTGATGAAGACTGAAGTGATGAAGAGTGAAGAGTGATGAAGACTGAAGTGATGAAGAGTGATGAAGAGTGAAGAGTGATGAAGAGTGATGAAGAGTGAAGAGTGATGAAGAGTGATGAAGAGTAAAGAGTGATGTAGAGTGAAGAGTGATGAAGAGTGAAGATTGAAGAATGATGAAGAGTGAAGAGTGATGAAGAGTGATGAAGAGTGAAGAGTGATGAAGAGTAAAGAGTGATGAAGAGTGAAGAGTGATGAAGAGTGATGAAGAGTAAAGAGTGATGAAGAGTGAAGAGTGATGAAGAGTGATGAAGAGTAAAGAGTGATGAAGAGTGAAGAGTGATGAAGAGTGATGAAGAGTGAAGAGTGATGAAGAGTGAAGATTGAAGAATGATGATGAGTGAAGAGTGATGAAGAATGATGAAGAGTGAAGAGTGATGAAGAGTGATGATGAGTGAAGAGTGATGAAGAATGATGAAGAGTGAAGAGTGATGAAGAGTGATGATGAGTGAAGAGTGATGAAGAATGATGAAGAGTGAAGAGTGATGAAGAGTGATGACGAGTGATGAGTGTGATGAAGAGTGAAGAGTGAGGTTTTCAAAGTCCCTTTATTTACAGTTTTCAGGAGAAACATGTCACTGTCACCTCATCATTTGAGGCCAAAACAAAAAGGTTTTAAAAATGAATAATTAATTATTCAAGATCAAGGTGTGCTCTGTATCTGTTCGTAGCTATAGCACCGTGTACAATCCTCCACTGGAGGTCTGCTGTCTGCTAACCCAAAAACTCGGCCCACTTCGACTCCCTCACTCCTGCCAAGGTGCTCAGGTTGAGAACCTTCACACAGGCCTGGTAAAGGTCTTTTGTTCCTGCGTCCTGAAACTTGTCCAGTCAAGGAGTTTCAAAAGACAGCAACTGTCCTCCTCCCTGCTGCCACTCCCCCAGAGCCGGGGTGATGGACACAGAAGGAAACACATATTCACCCTCCTCACTCCACTGTTCAAGGTTCAGATGGTCTTCCACAAATGTTCTCAGGGGTGGTGGCAGGGCGGCACAGACTTCCTCCAACACTCTGTTAGTTATCCTGCTGGAGGTGATGTTGCTGCTGTCCCTCAGCGCGTCAACAGATGTTACCGTCATCTTCATTAGATGACCCAGTTTGGTGCAGCCGGCCACTCTGAGGTTGGCTCGCAGGCAGGCAGATTGCAACGTCTGACTCTTTAGCAGGTCGCTGAAGAACAAGGGTTCCTCGAACAACCACATGCCCCGAGTCTCCTTCTTGTTGCACTCGATCTTAAAAAACTGCCAAGCCTGCAGAACAGAGGTGTAAAAATGTGTTAGTCCGCTGATGTTGACGTCCTCTAGCTGCAACAGAAAAAGTTGCTTGTCATAGCCCAGATGCCCAGCTCTCCTCAGCAGCAGGCAGGCATGGACAGGCCATCTGGCGTATTGGGCAATGCCCGGTGGGCCGACGCACAATTTTGGGCCGGCCTGGGGCTGTCATAATTTAATCAAATAGTATATTATAAATCATTTTTATCGACCGCGACGACCCATTGGTTGATTATCTTGAAGGACAAGATAATCCCCCCCCCCCCCCATCAAATTTTGCCATTTGAGCTGACCGGAGTTGGAGAGAAGTGAGTGAAAATGGATAAAGCACAAAAGCGGAAGGGGGGCGCAGAGAAGCTACGAGAAAAAAGGCTAAAGAGCCTACAAGTGGACGTAGCAAAATGTGCCAAAATTACAGATATGTTGCCATTGCCACCACAAGTTCTACTGCAGCAGCGGGTGCAGGGCCGTAGAAGGACGCTATTCAGGTTGATTTGGAGGAGGAGGAGGAGAGAGACGTGACCCAGCAGGGACAGATTGAGGAGGTCAGAATAGCAACTGTCAGTCCGGTAAGAAGTAGCCGAAATGTTAGCAGAATAAAGAGGGACGTTTCATGTGGGGAGGGCGGAGGGCTGGCTCTGAGACACAGAGTGGGCTCGCTATAAGGGGTGGGGGTGGGGTGCCAAAACATACACACACAAACAGAGACAGTGAGAGAGAGAGGCAGAGAGACGCCGGAGTTGTTGAAGATGGATGATGTGAAGTTGATTGTGGAAGTGGAGAAGTACAGGGAGTTGTATGACCCCCAGCATACATTCTACAAGGAGAGCTCCAACGCTGTGACTACAGAACAGCCGAGGAGCAGAGCCGCTTGCCGACCGGCGCGGAGAAATTTGCGTCTGGTGTGAACAGAAGGGCTGTGGCTCGCGCGAGAATTTCCGAGCGCAGTGCTTCGTGGCACTTCGGCGTCCTGTCTGAACCTGGCGTTAAGCTACAGGCAGGAGCACAATGAAGCTGCGTACACCTTGGACAACGACAGTCTCGACCATGGCAATTTCTTAGAACCAATTATATTGTTGGGGAAATATGATGTGTGCTTAAAAGAGCACCTCAGCAGTGTAATTGAAAAAAGCAAGCAGATCCACCCTCTCTGATCACCCTCCTGTCCAAAACAACTGTGAATGCTGTAATCGATGCTATCAAGCATTTAATTGAAGAGAGCATCTCTGCAGACATCAAGAAAGCAAGGATGTTTTCTGTGCAGCTTGACACAACTCAAGATATTACAGGGTAAGATCAGTGTTCTGTGATTTTGAGGTATGTCACGGATGCAGTCCATGAAAGGCTGGTTGCAGTCGCACAATGCAGCACAACTACAGGACAGTCGTTTGTGACTCTGTTAACTGAAGTACTTGAGCGTCTGAAGTTGGACATAGGCCTGTGCAGCAGCAACTCAACAGATGCAGCCTCTAATATGCAGGGTCAATACAGAGGTTTCTCTGCATTAATGGCATCCAAAAACCCCACCCATCAGAATGTGTGGTGCTATGCACATGTCCTTAACCTCGTGTTGTCCGATACCACCCATAGTGTCATTGAAAGTGGATCATTATTTGACCTGCTTAACGACATTGCTGTGTTCATCAAGGAATTATATACAAGAGTGAGTGTGTGGGAGACCGAGAGCCAGGACAAGAGGCACAAACGCATTTCACCAATTGGAGAGACGAGATGGTGGGCCAAACATGATGCCCTGAGGAAAGTTTTTGGAAAAATATGGCAGACCTCATGACGGCCTTTTTGTTGAAGTGGTGTCCACACTCTCTTCCATAATGAAGCTGAAGACACTTGCATCAAATGCACAAAACAAAGCCAGAGGATACCGAGACAGCTTACTCCGATATGAAACTGTGCTAGCAGCTCAGTTATTTCTCCGGATATTTGAGATCACCTCACCACTATCAAAATACCTACAGACCAGAGGAATGGACATCCTCTCAGCACAAAGAGTGGTCACCACAACCCAAGATTCACTAAAGAGATAGCGAGAGATTTCCCGGCCGTCAAAGATGCAGCTGACTGTTTTGTCCATTGGGCAAATGAAAAGCTAGAGGAGCAGGATGAACTAGATTTGGAAGTGGAGGCTGCACTGCCTCAGAAAAGGGTGAAGAGGAAGAAAGTCTTGCCAGGAGAAATGGCCCAGGATGAAAGCCTCAGTGATTCAGAAAAGGCCTATGAGGTCAATGTTCACCACCAGATTCTTGATATAGCTGTTGAGGCCATGCACAAAAGATTCCTCACCCATGGCACCCTGTATGCAGATTTATCCCTCCTACATCCCAAAAACTTCCCCCTTATCCACACCAGTGCTCTCCCTAAATCTGCAACAATCAGGGCAACTGTTACCAATCTACAAATTGAACTGAGAAACTTGGCACAGCAATGGGACAGGTTGGTACAATCGCCCTTGGATGACTACGCAACTAGAGCAGTTGAAGAGGAATCAGATGATCAAGAAGAGATGGACATAATAAGCAAAACCAGTGTCTCTTGCAAAGAGTGCCCCCTGTGCTGCAACAAAATCCTTCTCAGATTTAACATGCTGACTCACGCATACCCCCTACTTGGGTTGGCATACAAGTTTTTGCTGACCCTGTCAATAACTCAGGTAGCCTGTGAGCGGTCATTCTCAACCCTCCGCTACATCAAAAACAGACTGAGCAGTTGCCTGTCTGCCAGCAAACTGGAAGCCTTTATGTTGATGGCCACTGAAAAAGATGTCCTTGTGGCCCTTGATACTGACACTGTGATTGACAGAGTTGCAAGTGAATTAATGCAGAAACTACTTTTGTAAGGTGAGATTTATGATAAATAAATACAATTGTGTTAAATTAGTGGATTTAATTACATTTTTTGACAGAAAGTAATGTGATTATTGCTTTGCTCTCTGCTCTCTCCTTTCCTCCTCTCTCAGGGTGCCCTTGCTGCTTTCAGTTGTTTTTTTGTTGTTCGTTCTTGAGGATTATCGGAGGGCCATTCAACATTTTCTCAACCAGTATGTACAGTATATCAGACTGTTGTCTAGCTCTATTTCTTTAGTTTAGTCATTAGTCATTAGTTATGCAATTGGTGTGTATCACTCACTTTTTTTGTCTGTCAAACTCTTTCTCTTTAAGGCTGCCCTGTCCCCCAGGGATGTTCCAGGGATGTGCCTTTCATTGGTGTGGACTTCACAGGCATTCTTCACATTTGTAAGTTTACTATACTGTATACTGTTGTTATGTGTTCTTGCTGACATCCACCTGGATAGTCATAAAGCCTACTACTTTTACAGAGTGACTGTAATGAATGCAACCATCTATTATTGCATTAATTCAAAGACACCAATACTGTCAATGTACATTTTTTGAAACAGTCTCATTCTCACTGTTCTCTTGACCCACCTGGCCTCTCTTTCTCTCCCCTTAGGGCATATTTGGAGTGAAAGTTTGCCTTTCCCTGATGTGGAGTTTACATGTGTTCTTTTTCTTTCATTGTGAGATTACTAAATAGCTCTTATTTTAATTCTAGAAGAGACAGTATCAGATTAATCTAGCATATCTGACCTCACCTCTGCTTTCTGTCTCCCTCAGAGCACCAAGGTCCATGCAGCCTTTTGTCTCAGCATATGTAAGTACAAAATATGCTATTATCTCTCTGTTCACCTAAACATTATTTAAACTATACCTTAACTGATCCCTGCTCTCTTTCTTTCCTTTGTCTGCCTGTCTCTGCATCTCTCTCTCTATCTTTCTCTCTCTCATTCTCTCTGTTTTTCATACTTTAAGGTGCCACTTTGGTGAGGAGCTCTTTATCAATTTCTCAACATGGTTACTCTCTTCCATGTAGGCTACTGCGCTTTATTTTAATTTTTGAAACAACACAATGTGTGCATATATCCTCTGGTATGTCGTGGGCCTCCGCATATCGTGTAAATAATCATGGTGGGCCACCATGGCCAAAAATGCCAGGGCCATTTTTTGGTCCCAGTCCAGCCCTGGCAGCAGGTGAGCTGTGTCACACCAGCTTGGGCTGCAGTTTGTTAAATTCTGCGTTAATTTAGAACTGGAGGAAGGAGATCGGAGTCAGCTCAAAGTTCAAACAAGGGTTTAATCTTGTACAAGAGGAGCATTCACAGAGCAACACGCAGGTCAGTTACAAAGTGAAGACTCAATATCAGAAGAGCAAAGCTTGGTTTATATCTGTCTCTGTGGGTGTGTTTTCACTCTAACAGCTGCTCATTCATGCCCTCCTGTTGATAAAAGAGTGTTTACTTTCAGTGATTACTCACTACCTTACATAGGTCATAAAACAACATAAAACAAGTCATAAAACAAGGTCATAAAACAAGGTCATAAAACAAGGTCATAAAAGACGTCACCAGTTACAGGTCAGAGTTCACATTTAACAGTCTCTCTAAATAGGGCTGTGTAAACATCAATTCACATTCCTCCACATGAAGTACAAAATTCTCATCACACAGTTGTAGAGAAGTTTCTGAGCAGTCCGAAGTCTGAAGGACGCAACTTTTGCCCAGATGTTGATGAGGCCCTGTCCTCCTTCGGCCACAGGCAGATAGAGGGCTGCTGACCACACCCAGTGCTTCCCAGACCAGAAGAAGTCCAGGATGGCACATTGGATTTCGTCCACCAGGCCTATCGGTGGGGTCAGAGCCATAAGTGTGTGCCAAAGAGTCGAAGCGACCAAGCCATTGGCAACCAGAACTCTTCCCCTACACGACAGCTGGGGTAGCAACCATTTCCATTTAGACAACCAAGCACACACTTTCTCCTTCACTACCTCCCAGTTCTTTTTTTCAAAGTTCTTTGTCCCAACATAAACCCCCAGAACCTTCAGACCTTCCCTACCCCACTCAAGTCCACCAGGCAAACTGGGAGCTACCTGATCTCTCCAAGGCCCCACCAACAACGCCTCGCTCTTAGACCAGTTTACCCGTGCAGATGAAGCGTTTTGAAATATGTCCAGGGTTTCCCTCAAATGTTGTACATCCTCCTGGCTGGTGACAAAGATGTTTATATCGTCTGCATAAGCAAAAACAACAGGAGGAGGATGGCCAAGACTGTGGGACCCCGACATTGAGAGACCACTAAGCCTCTCTCTCAACTTGCACAGCAAGGGCTCAATGGCTAGGCTGTAGAGCTGACCTGAGATAGGACAGCCCTGCCTTATCCCTCTCTGCACGGGAATTGGCTGACCCAGCCCCGCCCCCATCTTCACCATACATTGTGCACCCCTGTACAATAAACCATCCCACTCCAGAAAACCATCACCAATACCAAAAGCCCTAAGTGCAGAAAACAAAAACGAGTGATCCACCCTATCAAAAGCCTTTTCCTGGTCCAAAGAAACAATACCCAAATTAACATTATACGAATTACAAACATCAATCACATCCCTAACAAGAAAAATGTTGTCCATTATTGTCCTGTCAGGGACACAATAGGTCTGATTACTATGTACAATAAGATCCAGAACATCCTTCAGTCTGTTCGATAGTGCTCTAGAGAGCACCTTGTAGTCTGCACAGAGGAGAGCTACTGGTCTCCAGTTCTTGAGCAGCGCCAAGTCACCTTTTTTGGGCAACAAAGAAAGCACTGCTCTTTGGCAGGAGACAGGAAGAGTTCCAGTTTTAAAACTGAGTGATGAAGAGTGATGAAGAGTGATGAGTGAAGAGTGATGGAGAGTGAAGTGTGATGAAGAGTGAAGAAGAGTGATGAGTGATAAAGAGTGAAGAGCGATGAGTGTGATGAAGAGTGATTAAGAGTGATGAGTGATGAAGAGTGATGAAGAGTAAAGATTGAAGAGTGATGAAGAGTGATGGAGAGTGATGAAGAGTGATGAAGAGTGAAGAGTGATGGAGAGTGATGAAGAGTGATGAAGAGTGAAGAGTGATGAAGAGTGATTAAGAGTGATGGAGAGTGATGAAGAGTGATGAAGAGTGAAGAGTGATGGAGAGTGATGAAGAGTGATAAAGAGTGAAGAGTGATGAAGAGTGAAGAGTGATGAGTGTGATGAAGAGTGATTAAGAGTGATGAGTGATGAGTGTGATGAAGAGTGATTAAGAGTGATGAGTGATGAAGAGTGATGAAGAGTGAAGAGTGATGGAGAGTGAAGAGTGATGAGTGTGATGAAGAGTGATTAAAAGTGATGGAGAGTGATGAAGAGTGATGAAGAGTGAATAGTGATGGAGAGTGATGAAGAGTGAAGAGTGATGAAGAGTGATGAAGAGTGAAGAGTGATGAAGAGTGATGGAGAGTGATGGAGAGTGAAGAGTGATGAAGAGTGAAGAGTGATTAAGAGTGATGGAGAGTGATGAAGAGTGATGAAGAGTGAAGAGTGATGGAGAGTGATGAAGAGTGATAAAGAGTGAAGAGTGATGAAGAGTGAAGAGTGATGAGTGTGATGAAGAGTGATTAAGAGTGATGAGTGATGAAGAGTGATGAAGAGTGAAGAGTGATGGAGAGTGAAGAGTGATGAGTGTGATGAAGAGTGATAAAGAGTGAAGAGTGATGAAGAGTGATGAAGAGTGATAAAGAGTGAAGAGTGATGGAGAGTGATGAAGAGTGAAGAGTGATGAGTGTGATGAAGAGTGATTAAGAGTGATGAGTGATGAAGAGTGATGAAGAGTGAAGAGTGATGAAGAGTGATGAAGAGTGATGAAGAGTGAAGAGTGAAGAGTGATGAAGAGTGATGAAGAGTGATGAAGAGTGAAGAGTGATGAAGAGTGATGAAGAGTGATGAAGAGTGAAGAGTGATGGAGAGTGATGAAGAGTGATGAAGAGTGAAGAGTGATGAAGAGTGAGAACTTGACTTGATACGTCTTGTATCTGTGAAGGAGAGGAGCAGCAGGTAAAACAGCTGGGAAAAACATCAACTAATAAAAACACCTGAGTTTTGACTTCAGTCACAGGATGTAGATTTATTTACAACATTTAATATAGACAGATATAAATGTGATGACATCATGACAGAATAAGCATCTTAAGGAGCTTGGTGAGGTGGGTACAGAACAGTCTTGTCCAACACCCAATCAGAAGTCTCTTTACTCTGATTTGTTGGAGTTGAAAATCTTGGCCAGCAGAGACACATTTGATTGGCTCTTCTGCTGTATGAGGTGGGCCTTCTCCAGGTGCTTCTGGGTAACAGAGTCATTCTTCTTTTTTTTCTTCATCTGGATTTCATCCTCCGTCTGACGCTGAGTGAAGTCCCACGTCCTCTCGTCCACCTGACAGCGATAAACAAAGTTAAGCAAAAAAAATCAAAGTGACTCTAATTGTGTTGGAGCTACAGGTGGATTCATGCGCCGATATTCCACCTCTCTGTCTGTATGGAAGTCACAGAGGTGGAACGGGGGACAGTTTTGTTCCACCTCTGATCCGCTTCTGGATGTGTTAACGGAGGAGAGACGGCATCTGTGTGAATGGAAAAGCCGGCAGCGCAGAACAGGAGTGTGTCGGTCTGATGGTGTTCAGTCTGATGGTGTTCAGTCTGATGGTGTTCAGTCTGATGGTGTTCACAGTCTGATGGTGTTCAGTCTGATGGTGTTCAGTCTGATGGTGTTCACAGTCTGATGGTCTTCACAGTCTGATGGTCTTCACAGTCTGATGGTGTTCAGTCTGTTCAGTCTGATGGTGTTCAGTCTGATCCTGCTCCTGCCTGTCCTCCTGTCTGTCAGTCTGTCTGTCTTCCTGTCTCTGTCCTCCTGCCTGTCCTCCTGTCCATCCTCCTGTCTGCCATTCTGTCTGTCTTCCTGTCTGTCCTCCTGTCTGTCCTCCTGTCTGCCATTCTGTCTGCCATTCTGTCTGTCTTCCTGTCTGCCATTCTGTCTGTCTTCCTGTCTGCCATTCTGTCTGCCACTCTGTCTTCCTGTCTGTCCTCCTGTCTGCCATTCTGTCTGTCCTCCTGTCTCTTCTGTCTGTCCCTGGATGCAGAGCCAGGCGGCTCCTGACCGAGATTTCAGTGAACTTTCCCTCAGAAAACAGCGTCTGTCCCCACGACTGAGAGTCAGACAGCGTCCTCTGTTTACTGATGATGTCATTTAGAGTGAAAACGTAACTTTGTCTCTTTCCAGGATGTTTGGTGGGTCAGGATCTCATCACAACACA
Organism: Pagrus major; assembly: GCF_040436345.1. NCBI lineage: Eukaryota > Metazoa > Chordata > Actinopteri > Spariformes > Sparidae > Pagrus > Pagrus major. Next base: position 87,004 of record NC_133221.1, read on the forward strand.
TTATAACAGCATCATATGATAACAGTCAGCTGAGACATGTTTAGATTACCAGGAGGACACCTGAGGAAACACTGGTTCCACTGCTTGGCTCAGTGTGAACAAACAAAGGTGGCGTGAAGGCGAGCCTTCTTTACAGCGATAATGTGAAGTCTCTGTGTGAAAAGGGCTAGTGTGTAGTTTTTACCTGTTGGCCGTCTCTCTGTCTCTTCTTCCTCAGCTTGTCCAGGTGGGTGCTTCTGTCCACATTGTTCAGGTAGAAGTTTGTTTCTCTCTTCGCCTGAGACACCTCAGTTCTGAGTCTCTGCTGCAGGACAGTCTGCTCGTAGGCCAGCCGCTCACTCAGGTGAGTCCACTGGAACCTGTGCAGGTACTACAGAGACAGACAGGTAGAGAGACAGACAGGGGAGCCCCAGGTCACACATTTTGTCTGGTTCAGAGTGGGATTGGTCCGGTGTGGTGCAGCAGTCTTAACCGGTTTGATTTTACGGCTCATCGGCAGTAACGAGAGAATTAACACAGAGCTGCCTTCTGATTGGCCTCTCAGATATAACTGTTACTGTGATGTCAGCTGTTGCCAGGTGGACTGTACCTTGATGGACCAGAGATCGTGGAAGAATCGTTGGCGTTTCCTGGTTCCCATCGACGTGTTGTGGAGAGACGCTGCTACTCTCTTCGCCACTCGTTTATCTCTGAACTCCACCCATCCTTCAGTGAAATCACACCTACTCAAACCGGACTTCCTCTTCCTCTTCCTCACCTGACCATCTAAGGACAAAAGGATATTTTCACTACAACTTCCAGGGTGCATTTCATTAAACATGGTCAAACATACAAACATCTGACGTTTTCCTTCTCCATAAGACCAGCAGCTGAGGATCATGGGTACTTTAGCATTTAACAACAGAAATAAAGTGAAAATAATTCAACCTGGTGGTGAGTTGATCACATTCAGCAGATCGCCTTTAGAGTTAATTTACTGCTAATGAAGTGTAGTGACTTCCTTGTCTGCTGGTCTCATCGTTTAATGTAAACCTTCAGGAGGTTAAAGGAGAGTTCTGGAATGTTCTGGCTGTTTGTCCTGATGGAAACTTTTACATTATTTCAATGTTTCTTAAAGGTTGTACATTAATTCACATGGGACTGAACCTACGATGACATTTTTCAATCCAAGCCAACAGCTGTTGTGAGTTCAGCTTGTTCAATGTGTTAATGTCATTGGTTCATTTTAATATTTTATGATATGAAATATATACTAAATCTGTCTATAACGAATCTCTGTGAGTCCCATCATCAGTTTTTTTAGATATATATGACTATATATGTTCCCACTCTACGTGTTCCCATGTTCTGGTGTGATATATGTTAAATATTGTGTGTATACATTAAGATACCTTCAGGCTGCAGGAAGATGCGTCCGATCTCTCCGTACACTGACAGCAGGTTCCTCAGGTGTTTGGGGCGGAACCTCGGAGGAATGTGACCTAGGTAGATGATACCTGGAACACACTTCCTGTCTGGACAGGAAGCCACTCCCAGCCCTTCCTGTTTGTTCTTCTTCTTCTTTATCCTGGCAGCATCTGTATTGTCATCGTGATCGTCCTCCTCTCTTTCAGCTGCAGTCTTCCTCTCCTCCTCCTCCTCTTCCTCTTCCTCCTCTCTCTCAGCTGCAGTCTTCCTCTCCTCCTCCTCCTCCTTCTCTTCCTCCTCTCTCTCAGCTGCAGTCTTCCTCTCCTCCTCCTCTTCCTCTCTTCTCTCCATCTCTCTGTAATCAGTAGAAACATTTTTCTTCAGTTGACAGACTGACAAAAGTATGTGGACACGAGTGATTCCAGGCTCAGAGATGTAAACATGTTGATGACACATCTGTTACTGAAACAAACTGACTACAGATCAGTTTATTGTGCAGATGACAGGAAAAATATTAAAATCATAAAGAACTAAAGTGTTTATACACATTTTATATATTTACAGTGCAGACTTCACTGACAGTCTCTAATATTGTCACATAAACTTGTAAATAATGAGAACGTTTGAGTAAATTAAATGTTTTTCTGATCAGCGTCTCTTCATGACTGAAGCTAACATCTGGATTGTATCTTTAATGTGATTGATTAAGTCCCGGGTCACGTGACCCTGCTGCAGTCACAGGTGTTTCTCTCCTCAGCTGTGATTGGCCCTCTTCAGATGTGATGCTGTGACAAGCAGCTGGATCATCTTCAGTCACAGATACTCAAACACTAACTGTTGTTTGTGTCCTGATCGCTACTGAGCATGTGCAGCTCATCAGAGATCAGAGAGAAGCGCGACGTCTCACCATGTGCTTAATTCAGAATATTATTGATTAAGACTTTTAAAACAACTTCAGCGTCTTCTGGATGTGTTCTGATGAGGTTAATGATCTGCTGCTTTCTGCTGTTCACTGTTTTTCCAGCGTGTTCGTGATGATGAATGAGACACAACACAAAAGCAAACTGGTCCACTGGCAGTGTGAACAGAGTTAATGGCTGATTATTAGCAGGTTAACCCGTGTTTAAAAAAAAAACTGCGTACACACGTTAATGTCCGTGTAAAAGGTCTGTAAGGGGGCCGAGCTGGAACTGTAAAACTCTACAGACACTGGATCAGTTGCGTCAAAGTGATGACATCATCAGAAGATCAATACATCAAGCTGAGATCACTGAGACAGAATTCACTAAATAAACAACACGAGAGTCCAATCAGCAGCCGTCCTGTCAGAACCAGGCTGTCCTGCAGAGTCTCAGAGGACGAGCAGCAGTTTCTGAACCACTTCTCAGGAGGAGACGAGGACAAACCAGAATCTCACAGTGAGGACGAAAGAAGTCTTTTCACTGATGATGACTCTGTCACATACATGCTATACATATTCTAACTTATTGATAACTTCACAACTGACCATACCAGTGAGACCAGAGACCAGTGAGACCAGACACCAGAGGACCAGTGAGACCAGAGACCAGTGAGACCAGAGACCAGTGAAACCAGAGACCAGTGAGACCAGAGAGACCAGAGAGACCAGAGAGACCAGAGGACCAGTGAGACCAGAGACCAGTGAGACCAGACACCAGAGGACCAGTGAGACCAGAGACCAGTGAGACCAGTGAGACCAGTGAGACCAGAGGACCAGTGAGACCAGTGAGACCAGAGGACCAGTGAGACCAGAGACCAGTGAGACCAGTGAGACCAGAGGACCAGTGAGACCAGACACCAGAGGACCAGTGACACCAGAGACCAGTGAGACCAGACACCAGAGGACCAGTGAGACCAGAGACCAGTGAGACCAGTGAGACCAGAGGACCAGTGAGACCAGACACCAGAGGACCAGTGACACCAGAGACCAGTGAGACCAGAGACCAGTGAGACCAGACACCAGAGACCAGTGAGACCAGAGACGTTGTGGTCTGACACACTCAGCTGTGAAAGTCAGCCGACATGTTTTCAACCCAACAAGCTTCAAAGACAAAAAGACGACTGAGTTCAATATTCTGATCACTGATCAATAAACTGGTTTCTAATCAACAGCGTTTGAGGTCAGTTATTATTAATACCCTCGTGTTTAGTCTCTGACCGCTGATGAGCAGTTTATTGATGAACACAATCACTTCCGGGTTTCCTTCTTCCACAATAAAACGTTTCATTCTTTGGATTAATGTCACATTAAAACTCACCTTCACTTTAAAATCTTCATCGACATGAAACACAGCCGCTGCTCGCTCTCACGTGCGGAACTCGGTCGCGTCTTTGTGACGAAACACAGCATCGGGCTGCTGCACAACTTCCGGTTTTACCGTCAAAATAAGAGTTGAAAGAAAAGCCAGAGAGCCGTTCTCTGATATTTAGATCATTAATAATATAAGAGTTATGACTGAGAACTCACCGCTCTGTCTGTACGTTTACGTGTTCGTGTTAATGTTTTATTCCTCACCTTTAATCATTTGTCTTCTTTACATTTCTCTGTGTATCGACTCTTTTCTGTCTTTGTGTTGCTGAAACACCATAATTCTGTTATAACAGCATAACTATAACATATCTGTTATAACAAGTCCGCTTATTTATCAGTTTTGATTTCATATTAAGTCAAAACACGTTGTTATTATATTTGTGTGAGCAGGTTTAGTTTATCTCACTTTAAAAAATCAAGTTGATTCCCATTTTTTAGATTTCATTTCATTTTTATGAGACACTGTCAATTAATAATAACTAAGCACAAATCCAAATGACTGTAGAGACTCAGAGGTGTAAAATAATCATTTTATTATCAACACAGCGCGATGACTGAAATAACTCTTACTTTGAAAAGCCATACCGGAACAATGTAGGTTTTGATTTTAGTCAAGCTGCTCTGAGGTGAAAGGCATGCTGGGATAGCTGTCATGGCGGCATGTTTTGAAGTGGAAGCTAACGTTAGCAGTTAGCAGTGAAGATGAGGCCAGTGTCCAGTCTGAGTCTGAGTCCCAGCGTCAAAGTCAAACTGGTTTCTGCTGGTTTCCGGTTCACTTCAGACCTGCGGAGCCTCAAACCGCTGCAGCTCAGCAAAGGTACCGTTTACATTCACCGTCTTTACCAAACTCCGTTCAAAATACAGCGACTTTTAGCTGTCAGCTGTCAGCTGACAGGAAACAGAAACTTTCTCCTGATTTAAATCTCGAGTTTTATATACTGACATGAACAAACAAACACATTCTGATTCAATAAAACTGCTGTTCAGCCGTCGTAATGTTTCATAAAACAAACAAAGAATAAATGATCACCAGACATGTTTCATACGTGTGTGTGTGTGTGTGTGTGTGTGAGAGAGAGAGAGAGAGAGGGAGAGAGAGAGAGAGAGAGAGGGAGAGAGAGAGAGGGAGAACTAAATATCGCCACTCGGACACGTCAGCGTGTTCAGTCTACACAGGTGTATTAATTACAGTTTACCACAATCTGCACAACATGTACATCTACATCCTTATAACGGAGCACAGGACTCTGACCCAGAGTGTCATCAACCAGAATATCACAACATAACAGTTCATGTTTAGATCATAAGAATCATGTAAATGAAACTGCCCTGGAGTCAGTCCTCTTCTCTGTGGAGAACATCTTGTCCCTGTGAGCTCCTCTCTGACTACTGCATGTAGTTAACTCACATGATGTAGTTCACTCATGTGATGTAGTTAACTCACGTGATGTAGTTCACTCATGTGATGTAGTTAACTCACGTGATGTAGTTCACTCATGTGATGTAGTTAACTCACGTGATGTAGTTCACCGACAGCATGTAGTTCACCGACAGGATGTAGTTCACTCACATGATGTAGTTCACTCATGTGATGTAGTTAACTCACGTGATGTAGTTCACTCATGTGATGTAGTTAACTCACGTGATGTAGTTCACCGACAGCATGTAGTTCACCGACAGGATGTAGTTCACTCACATGATGTAGTTCACTCACATGATGTAGTTCACCGACAGCATGTAGTTCACCGACAGGATGTAGTTCACTCACATGATGTAGTTCACTCACATGATGTAGTTCACTCACGTGATGTAGTTCACTCACGTGATGTAGTTCACCGACAGCATGTAGTTCACCGACAGGATGTAGTTCACTGACAGGATGTAGTTCACCAACAGGATGTAGTTCACTGACAGGATGTAGTTCACTGACAGGATGTAGTTCACCAACAGGATGTAGTTCACTGACAGGATGTAGTTCACTGACAGGATGTAGTTCACTGACAGGATGTAGTTCACTCACATGATGTAGTTTACTGACAGGATGTAGTTCACTCACATGATGTAGTTCACTCACATGATGTAGTTCACCGACAGGATGTAGTTAACTCACATGATGTAGTTCACCGACAGGATGTAGTTCACCGACAGGATGTAGTTCACTGACAGGATGTAGTTCACCAACAGGATGTAGTTCACTGACAGGATGTAGTTCACTCACATGATGTAGTTTACCGACAGGATGTAGTTCACTCACATGATGTAGTTCACCGACAGGATGTAGTTCACTCACATGATGTAGTTCACTCACATGATGTAGTTCACCGACATGATGTAGTTCACTCACATGATGTAGTTCACTGACATGATGTAGTTCACCGACATGATGTAGTTCACTGACATGATGTAGTTCACTGACATGATGTAGTTCACCGACATGATGTAGTTCACTCACATGATGTAGTTCACTGACATAATGTAGTTCACTGACATGATGTATTTCACTGACATAATGTAGTTCACTCACATGATGTACTTCACCGACAGGATGTAGTTCACCGACATGATGTAGTTCACTCACATGATGTAGTTCACTCACATGATGTAGTTCACTCACATGATGTAGTTCACTCACATGATGTACTTCACCGACAGGATGTAGTTCACCGACATGATGTAGTTCACTCACATGATGTAGTTCACTCACATGATGTAGTTCACTCACATGATGTACTTCACCGACAGGATGTAGTCCACCGACAGGATGTAGTTCACTCACATGATGTAGTTCACTGACAGGATGTAGTTCACTGACATGATGTAGTTCACTCACATGATGTAGTTCACCGACAGGATGTAGTTCACTCACATGATGTAGTTCACTCACATGATGTAGTTCACTGACATGATGTAGTTCACTCACATGATGTACTTCACCGACAGGATGTAGTCCACCGACAGGATGTAGTTCACTCACATGATGTAGTTCACTCACATGGTGTAGTTCACTGACAGGATGTAGTTCACTGACATGATGTAGTTCACTCACATGATGTAGTTCACCGACAGGATGTAGTTCACTGACACGATGTAGTTTACTCACACGATGTAGTTCACTGACAGAATGTTGTTCACTCACATGATGTAGTTCACTCACATGATGTAGTTCACTGACAGAATGTTGTTCACTCACATGATGTAGTTCACTCACATGATGTAGTTCACTGACAGAATGTAGTTCACTGACAGAATGTAGTTCACTCACATGATGTAGTTCACTGACAGAATGTAGTTCACTGACAGAATGTAGTTCACTCACATGATGTAGTTCACTGACAGAATGTAGTTCACTGACAGGATGTAGTTCACTCACATGGTGTAGTTCACTGACAGGATGTAGTTCACTCACATGATGTAGTTCACTGACAGGATGTAGTTCACTGACAGGATGTAGTTCACTCACATGATGTAGTTCACTGACAGAATGTAGTTCACTGACAGGATGTAGTTGACTTCTTCACTCTGTTGTTCAGTGTTGATGTTGATGTAGGTGAAATGTTCTGCTGTAGAGGCCAGTCTGTCCCAGCAGGAGGCGCTGGAGGTGCTGCAGGCTGTGAGGAGAGTGGGAGGAGGTGATGAGGGAGGAGGAGGAGGAGCATCAGCATCTCTGACAGCTCTTGAGCTTCTGCAGAAGGAGGAGGAGGAGCTGAGGAGCATTGTGACTTTCTCCTCTCAGCTGGACGCGGCGCTCGGAGGAGGACTTCCTGTCGGAAAAACGACAGAAATCTGTGGAGCTCCAGGAGTCGGAAAAACACAGCTGTGGTCAGACACACACACACACACACACACACACTCACTCACTCACTCACTCACTGTGATGTCACAGTGAGATCATAATAAAGAAACGAGGTGGGCGGCAGCAGTAGACCAATCAGAGTCAATGACTGACTGATCAATAAAGTTAATGATTGATGACATCATCTCTCAGCCTGCAGCTGGCGGTGGACGTTCAGGTGCCTCCTTGTTTTGGGGGAGTCGGAGGTCAGGTGGTCTACATCGACACTGAGGGCAGCTTCCTGCTTCAGAGAGTCGTCGACATCGCCACCGCCGGCGTCCGACACTGCTCCTTATTGGCTGAAGACGATGAGCAACGAGTTGCTATGGAGACGTTCACTGTGGAAACCATCCTGTCCAACATGTTCCTGGTAATGATTACCGGTTTTCATGGTAACAGACCTCTTACAGGTGTTACAGTGATTTTGATTGGTCGTCTGTCTCTCAGGTGCGTTGCCATGACTACGTGGAGCTGCTGGCTGAGCTCTACCTGCTCCCTGACTTCCTGTCTGCCCACCCGAGGGTCCGCCTCCTGGTGATTGACAGCGTGGCGTTTGTCTTCCGGCGGCTCTTTGACGACCTGTCGCAGAGGACACGCCTCCTTAACGACCTTGCCCAACAGCTCATTGCCATGGCAACCAGCCACGAAATAGCTGTGGTGATAACCAACCAGATGACCACCCGTCTGCGGGGTGGCCAACCACAGCTGGTCCCTGCCCTAGGGGAGAGTTGGGGCCACGCCCCCACCATCAGGCTCCTACTACACTGGGCAGGGGCCCGGCGGATGGCTGCCATCTTTAAATCTCCAGGTCACATGGACTCCACCATCCAATACCAGATCACCTCTGACGGATTCAGAGATGCAGACCAATCAGAGCAGCTGCAGAGCAAACGGCCCCGAAGACACACCAACCAATCAGCTGCCAGCCAGAGAGACACCAGCTGCTGATTGGTCAGAGACTGTCAGTCAATCAGAGGCTGAGCTGAGTTTGTTTGTTAAAACTTTTATCTTGAGTTTAAAACATAAAGTTTAACATGTTTCAATAATAAAGTTCAAGTTATTCAACTGATCAGTCTGATCAATTCAGCAATGATCAATACAGTCAGATTATTAAACATCTGATCAGTCTGATCATTACACTCAGATTATTGATCCATCAACCCCAGTTTCCACCGAGCCCATCACGGACTCGTTACAGTTGTCGGAGCTGATGGCGGTCTTTCTACCAGAGGTCAAAATCTTTAACATGAAAAGAGCCAAAAGAGACGCATCTCATGATGAAGGTAACAGACTAACACATCGAAATGAGCATTCATTCATATTTTCACATGTATATTTACAGTATATTTAAAGTGTACTCACAGTATCTTTACAGTGTATTCCCAGTATATTTACAGTATGTTCACCAGTGTATCGACAGTATGGTCACAGTATATTGACACATGGATTAAAGTTCTCCGTCGCTACGACGGATTTCCGCCATTCAAACTTAACAGAGGCGACTTGTGAGATCAATGTAGATCGGAGGAGAGCTGTTGGCTGATTTTTATTGACAGATTGTCACACTCTACAGCCAATTGTATCGTTAACAGCGTGTGCGCGCCTGACCAATGACAGTGTAGTGACCCACACAGGGCGGGATCTCAACACTGAGCAGCGCTAAAGTTTAGCTGCTTAGCTAGCAAGGACTCGTTGCGCTGCTACGTTATCAATTGAGTTTAGTCAGCACGTGAGAACTCGTCTGACACGGAGAGTCTCCTGTTGTGTGCTACATTTTTGAAATAACAACTATAGTCTGGACTTTGTCTGCAGTGTATCTGTGTAAACGGCTTCATTCAGCGTCTCTCCCTCCCCTCTGGCACCGTGAGTTACCATGGTTACAGGAAGGCCCTGAAACTTTATTATGATGATCAATAAGAAGTTTTTGGTTAGTTTGACTGTACAGAATCATGAATGTTGCCTGATTGTAGCTCAATGCTTAAATCTTGTATTATAACATATAGAACAAAGCCTCAGAGCTTCTTTGATTATTAACAGTATGTTAGTGATGACAGAAAGGTGATAACTCGCCATCAGACTGACAAGGCTGCAAAAGTTGCTGTTTGTGTGATGTATTTTTCTGTTAAATGATAAGAGGCTCACTTTAAACAATATTATTAATGATAATAATTAATGATAATGATGATGAGAAGAAGTAGAAAAATAGCATATTGAAAAGTTCTGTAGATGGTTGATTATTTGAAAGAGTAAAACTTGAGAGAAGCTTGGCAAAAAAAAGGCACAGATTGATTTCATAGATTGAAAATTACATTGAAAAGACAAAAAACATTTTAAGTGTGAATAGAACAGCTGTTCAGATCATCCTCCTGTAAAACACTGTTGGTCAAATATTTAAACTTGATGTCTGCATTAGAGAACATGGTGTGGGGTGAGGCTGTAAATCTTATCTTATTTTTTTAGCACGTGTCAAGTAAAATGCCCTGTAACATGTTTCACAAATTACAAATTGGGAATTTGACTTGGCTACAGCTCGAAAAAACATTTCAGTCAAAAGATTTTTTTTTGCTTTAATCCATATCGACAGTATGTTTACAGTGTGTTTACAGTATAACGACAGTATGTTTACAGTATATCGACAGTGTGTTTACAGTATGTTTACAGTATAACGACAGTATGTTCACAGTATGTTTACAGTATAACGACAGTATGTTTACAGTATATCGACAGTATATCGACAGTATGTTTACAGTATAAGGACAGAATGTTTACAGTATATCAACAGTATGTTTACAGTATAACAACAGTATGTTTACAGCATAACGACAGTATGTTTACAGTATATCGACAGTATGTTTACAGTATAAGGACAATGTTTACAGTATATCGACAGAATGTTTACAGTATATATCGACAGTATGTTTACAGTATATCGACAGTATGTTTACAGCATAACGACAGTATGTTTACAGTATATCGACAGTATGTTTACAGTATATCAACAGTATATCGACAGTATGTTTACAGTATAATGACAGTATGTTTACAGTATAATGACAGTATGTTTACAGTATATCAACAGTATATCGACAGTATGTTTACAGTATAATGACAGTATGTTTACAGTATAATGACAGTATGTTTACAGTATAATGACAGTATGTTAACAGTATATCGACAGTATGTTTACAGTATAACGACAGTATGTTTACAGTATATCGACAGTATAATGACAGTATGTTTACAGTATATCGACAGTTTGTTTACAGTATGTTTACAGTATAACGACAGTATGTTTACAGTATATCAACAGTATGTTTACAGTATACGACAGTATGTTTACAGTATATCGACAGTATAATGACCGTATGTTTACAGTATATCGACAGTTTGTTTACAGTATGTTTACAGTATGTTTACAGTATAACGACAGTATGTTTACAGTATATCGACAGTATGTTTGCAGTTTATCGACAGTATGTTTACAGTATGTTTACAGTTTATCAACAGTATGTTTACAGTATGTTTACAGTATAGTAAAGGTGAATGGGATGAGTCCACAGAATGTCTGTCGTCACACTGATGACAGATCGATCATAACGTCTTCGGGTGATAAACATCTTTGTGGGATTTTGATGTTTTCAAAGACGTAAACTTGCTCTGACCTTGGCTTCAAAATTGTCTGAATGAATGAAGAAATAAACGCAGACGAGAGCTCCGACAGACTGCAGCAGCTGAGGTAAGTTCAGTGCTCTCCTCCCGTCAGTAAACTGCTCCGGATCAGAACCTCCTCTGACTCCAGGGCCCAGTATTTCAAAACTTGTAATCTGGATCAGAGTAATCCGGATAATGAAATCCTCCTTTTCTCAGTCATGGATCACGGTGATCCTGCTGACTTTATCTGAGTATCTAAAAACACTGGCAGGGTGGATCGCCGTGATCCCGACCTGGCCGGATACGGATTTCCAAATCTCAAGTCTCCGCCTCCGGGATCTGAAACATGGCGGACTACTTCACGAAAGGAGAAGCTGAGAGCGCGACTTTTACGTCAAAAGTGTAAGTTTACTCATACACCTTCTACTTTCAGAGCCACTCTCAGCCATGAACTACTCAGCTACAACAGGGCGAGTGCTGGAAATCCTTGGAAATGCTTTAATTGTATTGATACATTTAAGGTTTTCAAGTAATTGGAGTTTGAATAAAGTGCTTGAAACTGCTCAAAATTGTAATAGCATTACTTTCATGGTATATACCTTGGTCAGTGACACAATTAGAAACATTTTTTCATCCTAATTTCTCTCCCGTATATAGAAGCTCTCACTTAACATAATTATGGTCATTTATAAAAGGATCTGATTTGATGAAGTAAAATAATCAGTGTGTACACAAACACTTACTGAAATACATTGCTGCATGTTTTAAAATCCCATTCAAGCTATATCCAAACATTTTGAAAGTGCATTATTAGAGACGGAGACGGAAGAGGCAGGCTGGTGATGAGGATGCCTATGAAAAGCTCCTCAAAATGGAGACCGAGAGGGCGGTCAAACAAATTGAACTGGCCAACGAACAAATAAAGCTGATGCTGCTTCAGCAAAGAAAAAACGGAACTGAAAATAAAGCTATTGGAGAAACAGCTCACTTCTGACCTCTGAGATGGGTTCGGTCCTGTTTTAGTCAGTGGCCACATTATTTGAAATGTCTTTGTTTTGTTGGAATTAAACTTTCTTTGGATCCTGCATTCCTGTTGTCTTTCTCTGATGTTTTGGTACATGCAAGTTACAATGTTCGGTGAACTAGAATTTGAGAAATAGGTCTGTAATTGTTACTTTTATTTACAGCAGTTTCAGAAAGTGTGGTCAAAAATATTTTACTATGCTTTAAATTTCTTAGTTACTTTAATTATTTGTTAAAAGTAAAACACTAACACTTTAGATAAAGTGTAATGAACATCTTAAGTAACAATATCTAGGAGAAGTGGAGCTGAGACTTTGTCAACCCAAGTCAAATCCACCTCTAAGGTGGGATTCAAGTGATCCTGAAATTTTGGTATCAAGTTGATCCAGATATCTGCCTTGCGTTTTGAAATACCCAAATCCAGCCTTTTGTCTGGATTCAAGGGAGGATTGGATTACCAGAGCTGAATCCTGATCTTCAGGATCAGGATTCTCTGGATCTGTGTTGAAATACCCAGTTTTCAGATCAGATCTAGATTTAATCCAATCCGACCAGGATGATCCTGTCAGATCACTTTTGAAATACTGGGCCCAGGTGTTTACTCTAACCCCAACCCTCTGCACCGACTCTCTCCTCCAGAGATGGAGGATCTGAGCAATAGCTTTGTTTCTATGCAAACACTAACAAACAACATCTCCCATCATACATTTCAACTGACCTGACCACTGTCACCTTTTGACCTGTTAACTGATCACTGTCACCTTGGAGACTGACTAGCTGCTGCTCTCACGGCAACAGATGTTCTCTACACGACGGGTGTGTGTGTGAGAGAGAGAGGATCAAAGTGAATTTGAGCATCAAGAGGAAAACACTGAACACCTGTCTGACACCTCGACAGGTAGACAGACAGACAGGTAGACACAATGGCCAGCAGACGTCACTAAACAAACGATGATCAGAGATGTTCTCTGACAGTGATGATCCACTCTGAGTGAATTTTAAGAACCGAAGTGACAGCGATGAGTCCCCCCCCCCCCCCCCCTCCCCCTCTCTCTCTCACACACACACACACGTTTATGTGAGTGTTTTAATTAAACAGAGAGAGACAGGCAGCTGTAGTCCTCCGCTGATTGGAGGAGCAGCTGGAGGTGAAGCGGAGTTTCACGTCTGACCGACTCACAGCAGAGAGCAGACCGGCGGAGGAGCGGAGCTGAACGGCTTCAGGACTCGCATCAGACCGGGACGAGACGGGATCCCGCTCCGGTAAGTTCTTTGAATTAATTAAACATCCGTGAATGAAACCAGTTCAAACGGCGAGTTTATCCCAACAGAACCGATGAACGAAACCAGTTCCAACAGCGAGTTTATCCCAACAGAACCGATGAACGAAACCAGTTCCAACAGCGAGTTTATCCCAACAGAACCGATGAATGAAGCCAGTTTGTGGTGCCAGAGAGATGAGAGTCATATAAATCATTTGTCACTGAATCGTTTATTTTTAAGATGTTTTTCAACCAAACAATCGATTGTTTAAGAGAAGAAATCATCTGCAGATAATCAATAATGAAAATAATGACCACAGTTTACTTTTGATATTTTTACTCTATGTTGAACATTTTTTCTTCATGTTGAACTTTTAAAGTTTGTGAGGAGACGATTCTCTGATCTGACGCTACGAACATCTTTATTCATGTTTTAATATAGGCTATGTAATATGTTTATATTATATTTAATATAAATATATTTATATTATAATATTTAATATTGGACCCTAGAGAGTGAGACAGTTTCTTCAGCAGGGAGACAGTTTCTGCAGAGAGTGAGACAGTTTCTGCAGAAAGTGAGACAGTTTCTGCAGCAGGGAGACAGTTTCTACAGCAGTGAGACAGTTTCTGCAGAAAGTGAGACAGTTTCTGCAGAAGTGAGACAGTTTCTGCAGCAGTGAGACAGTTTCTGCGGCAGTGAGACAGTTTCTGCAGCAAGGAGACAGTTTCTGCAGAAAGTGAGACAGTTTCTGCAGCAGGGAGACAGTTTCTACAGCAGTGAGACAGTTTCTGCAGAAAGTGAGACAGTTTCTGCAGAAGTGAGACAGTTTCTGCGGCAGTGAGACAGTTTCTGCGGCAGTGAGACAGTTTCTGCAGCAGTGAGACAGTTTCTGCAGAAAGTGAGACAGTTTCAATTGATGATCAGGTGGTTTGATCAGGTGACCTGAGATCAATGATGTCAGCTCTTGTCAGGACAATCATTCAGTATTGATCAGTAGAAATGTGACAACATGAAATATGAGTCTGTTTTTCTGCTGGAGCCAATCAACTGCTGTCTGACATGTGATGTCATTGACTGTCACCTGATTCACCAAAATCAAACTCTCCACTGATTGACCGATTGACTGATTGATTGATTGATTGATTGATTGATTGATTTCTCTCTCTTCAGGTGTCCACAGCAGAATGAACAGTTTCCCTTGAACGTCACCTCAGTATGACATCATCAGGCCACACCCCCTCCTCCCTCCCCCTCCACCATCATCATCATCATCATCATCATGTCTCGCTCTGGATTGGACAGACAGCCCATCAGTCCTTGTTGTGGGCCCGTCTCCTGCTGTCTGTTTTGCTCTGGATGGGTGGACAGGTTGTTCAGGTGAGTGCCTCCCACCAGCACTTCCACCCCCACTCCATAAAGATACCTGGTGACATCACTCTGGGGGGGCTGTTCCCGATCCACGCCCGCGGCCCTCACGGTCTGCCCTGTGGAGAGCTGAAGAAGGAGAAGGGGATCCATCGTATGGAGGCCATGTTGTATGCTCTGGACCAGATCAACAGTGACCCTGAGCTGCTGCCCAACATCACGCTGGGGGCTCGCATCCTCGACACCTGCTCCAGAGACACCTACGCCCTGGAGCAGTCACTCACCTTCGTACAGGCGCTGATCCAGAAAGACACGTCTGACATCCGCTGCTCCAATGGAGAGCCGCCCATCATCCGCAAACCGGAGAGGGTGGTGGGAGTGATCGGAGCGTCAGCCAGCTCGGTGTCCATCATGGTGGCCAACATCCTGAGACTGTTTGAGGTAAATAATGTACACCTAATGGACAGATAACATACTGCATATACATACAACATTCAGGTAATACACCTGTTAATATACAGGTGACACAGCTGTTAATATACAGGTTACACACTAGTGGTTAATATATTGGTGGACCTAAAGACAGACAAACAGAGAGACAGTCGGACAGACAGACAGACAGACAGACAGGATGAAGTCGTCTGGTTTGTGGATTAATGTTTTAAAGAGTTTGTTCCTGATGACTGACTCTCTAATGAAAGCTTTTAATGACTGTGTGTGTGTGTGTGTGTGTGTGTGTGTGTGTGTGTGTGTTATTTGTTAAAATAACTAAGTCACTGGGTCACAGATGCACCATGGGATGTTTAGCGTTTGTTGCCGTGGTGATTCCAGCTGATCAATTTATGATCAAACAGTGAGCGCTGGTCTGTGTCAGACAGGTGAACACAGGTGAACACAGGTGAGTCCACAGCTGCAGCAGGTGTCTCTGGGGAAGCAGCTTTTTTATGTAGTGTGACATCATTAAAAATGAGCCAATCACGTGCAGGAGCTGCGATCCATCAGATCCGCCCCTCATCTTAATTCACACCTGTTTACTGTTCTCACCTGTTGTCACACAGCTGACCAATCACTGAGTGAGCTCGGTGTGATGTCACACATCAGTGTTAGAGGTTCTTGATCAAACCTGAACACTCGGCGAGCTGATGGTCGTTTGTTTCGCTCCACTGAAGCGTCATGATGATGATGATGATGATGATGATGATGATGATGACTGTTATAACAAGGTCTGCTTTTAGGAGGTCGTTAATGTGGATTTCTTCATTAATCTACACGCACACACACACACACACACACACACACACACACACACACACACACACACACACACAACGTGTGTTAATGTGATTATTATTCAGTTTATTGAAGCTCTGACACACATTTAGCTCAGGCTGTTACACAACACTAATCCTGTGTATATGTGTGTGTGTGTGTCCCTCTGCTCTGTTGTCCCAGTACTTCCAGTTGAACCAGTGCTGTGCATGTGTTTAGTTTGTCTCACCTGTCTGTTCTGCTTCAGGTGAACTTGTCTGCTTCATTGAGTTTGTTCAGGTGAAAGCTGTCAATCAAAGTGTGGGTCACCTGGACACAGACCACCTGAGCAGGAAGGTCTCAGCTGAGTTCACAGTGAACTTCTTGAAAGATAAAACTGTTCTGAAAGTGGTCTGATCTGGACTCAGTGTCCAGTTTATTAGGAACACCGTCCTGTAATGAACCCTGTTTCTATCATATTGTCCGTCTGTATTCAGTGAGGTGGACTGAATAATAGAAACACGTCTCTGTGGACAACTGTTGGACACTCACTGTTCATGCAGATCATTTGGGAATCATGACAACCTGTGAGTGACACAAAGGGTTGTTGATTCAGATCCCTCAGGTGAGCTACGCATCAACGGCTCCAGAACTCAGCGATAATAACCGGTACGACTTCTTCTCTCGGGTGGTTCCTCCGGACTCTTACCAGGCTCAGGCCATGCTGGACATCGTCAAAGCTCTGGGCTGGAACTACGTGTCCACGCTCGCCTCCGAGGGAAACTACGGCGAGAGCGGAGTTGACGCCTTCATGCAGATCTCCAGAGAGGCGGGTACGTAACAGTTCTACGTCCTCCTGTTTGGTTCTGTTGAACTTTGTCTCTGTGTTCTGGATTTTATCTGTGGACGTTTGTAAACAGGCTTAAAGGTTTAAGAATATGACTTTTTTTCCCAAAAGTCTTTTTTCCTTCCTTTATTGCCATATATGAAGTATAACGTATAATAATGTATAATATAGTATAAAGTTTTACAGTAAGCTCACTACAGAGAATCACGTCAGCAGGAACGTTGTTGGACGTCTTCTGCTTCTTTCAGTAAAACAAAGCTGACCTGTGAACTATAGTTCTGATCCTGTTACACTGTAAACACCCTTTAATGTCAAACAGTATCAAACAGGTTACTTTGAGTCTTTGAGTCACGAAGATTGAGAATTTCCAGAACCAGAAATGAAACCGTTGCAATGAAGCACAAATGTTGACAGATATTTCAGAAAAAAGTCAAAAGACAATGTGAATAAATGCTCGTGTCATCATTACTGTGAGTGGGTGGCTGCTGGAGATGAGCTCAGGTGGAAACACTCCTGTCTGTCTCTACTTGTACCTGTCTGTCTCCACTTGTACCTGTCTGTCTCTCTTAGGTGGGGTGTGTATTGCTCAGTCGGTGAAGATTCCTCGCGAGCCAACAGCCGGAGAGTTCGACAAGATCATCAAACGACTGATGGAGACGAGTAACGCCAGAGGAGTGATCATTTTCGCCAACGAGGACGACATTAAGTAAAAACGCTAACCGACCACAGATCAGCTGGACTCCGTCTCATCGGGCTAGCTTTTAGAACTCGCTCCAGTTCTCTCTTTTAACTTTGTCCCTTGACTCCACTCTGACTCCTCCCCTCTCTTCCTGATAGGCGTGTCCTTGAGGCAGCAAGGCGTGCTAACCTGACGGGTCATTTCCTGTTTGTGGGGTCAGACAGCTGGGGAGCAAAGAGTTCACCTATCGCAGAACTGGAGGACGTTGCCGAGGGCGCCGTCACCATCCTACCTAAACGGGCGTCAATAGATGGTAAAAAATAAAAACCAACTGAGGCTTCATCCACACAACACGTTTTTATTTAAAACCAAAATGATCTCCGTCCAGATAAATGTTTCAGAAGTGATTTTAACACACGATCAATGACATGAAACAGGGAGCAGACTGTCAGATGGTGGATGAAGATCATGTTCACAGTCACCTTTTCTCTTTAATGGATTATTACTGTACCAGTCTACAATACCTAGCTTCACTGCTACATGCTAACAGAGAGGCTGTCATTAAGCTAGACAGGCTGTGTGTGCGTTTCAGGCTTCGATCAGTACTTCACGTCTCGTTCTTTGGAGAACAACCGCAGGAACATCTGGTTCAATGAGTTCTGGGAGGACGACTTCAGGTGTAAACTGACCCGACCTGGAATCAAACTTGACCCTGACAAGAAGAAATGTACAGGTACTCTCACACCTGAGGGGGCGGGGCCAGAAAAGTGATTGGAATGAGTAAACCGTGACCTGTGTGTGTGCCTGCAGGTGAGGAGAGGATTGGTCGGGACTCGTCCTACGAGCAGGAGGGGAAGGTTCAGTTTGTGATCGATGCAGTTTACGCTGTGGCTTACGCTCTGCACAGCATGCACCTGGATCTGTGTCCTGGCAGCTTCGGAGTCTGCAGCAGCATGGACCCTGTGGAGGGACGCCTCCTGCTGGACTACATCAGAGCGGTGAACTTCAACGGTAAGAAAACACAAATCTACATCAGAACAACAACTGGAACGCTAGAGTTCGAGCCCACATGAGAGGAGGGTTGGAATACAAGGACTGTTACTGTGCGTTCCAGTTAAACACAGACAGACTGACCCGGTGACTTCCTGTCCTGACGGACTGACCCGATGACTTCCTGTCAGACAGACAGAAGTTCGGGACGAGGAGACGTTCTCAGAGCAGCACAACAAAGTGCAGCAGCTTCATCCTGTTAGAATTCAAATCCATATTTTATAAAGACGAGACACCACAGCAGCTGGAAGACTGAGAGGAATTAATCTGTAAGAGCCAGAGCTGCACGCCATGAGACCTGTCTGTCTGCCCACCTGTCTGTCTGCCTGCCTGTCTCTCTCTACATGAATCCTCTCAGTTGTCTGAATATTTAATCAGTTCAGGAGAAGTATGTTCTTATTCAGGATGTTGGTGTATTTTAGGAATGTGGCCTGTAAGGAACTCTGTTTGGTTCCAAGAGATCAGACAGAAATCTGGACTGGGACATCAGGACTGACATCTGCACGCCCACACCTGGTGGTCAGGTGATCCCTGAGGTGACAGCTTGTTGGCTTTAAGGACTCAGTCTTGCTTCAAACTAAGTGCTCGTCAGATCGTCTGACAGCTTCAACAGACAAATGTCTCTGAACGTCTCCTCCAGTTCTCACTGTGAGTTCAGAACAAACCGATGACTGCAGCTATCAACAACTTATTCCACAGAATATAATCATCCAATCATGTTCTCTTCCTGTGTTCTCACGAAGGCTTCAATCAACCGATTTCACCCAATAACATCAAGACATGCACCCATCAATAATACTTGTGGCACTAAAGTTAGATAGTTAGCTAGCTAGCAACCGCTTGGTTACTATGGTTACTATGGTTACAACTTTGTGGGTAGAATTGATTCCCACTCAGAAAAGATTCCTCTGATAGGTCTGATCGGCTGCGTCTCTTTCTTCCTGACAGTCGTGGGTCAGGGTCAGGGTTAGCATATTCTTGCTATCCCATCGCTACACGCCCACGTTTCAGCGTTCAAATCAAGCTCTGCCCTACGCTACGTCCCACCTACTTACTGTTTCACTCAGAAATACGTCGTCCAATATGGAAGCTGGAAACTCTTCAATGTTATGATGGATCGCCTTCTGACACGTGGCGCTGCATGTTCACTTCCTGTTAAGACTGTAGAATGCTTTCTGATTGGATGCTTTAAGACTTCTGTCACGTTCTGACTGATGGAACCTGATTTAATGACAAAGAGCTGCTGGAACACAAGTTGTTCTGTTTGTTCTGTGTGGTTCAGGTTCTATGCTCTGTTTGTTCTGTGTGGTTCAGGTTCTATGTTCTGTTTGTTCTGTTTGTTCTGTGTGGTTCAGGTTCTATGTTCTGTTTGTTCTGTGTGGTTCAGGTGCTATTTTCTGTTTGTTCTGTGTGGTTCAGGTTCTTTGTTCTGTTTGTTCTGTGTGGTTCAGGTTCTATGTTCTGTTTGTTCTGTGTGGTTCAGGTGCTATTTTCTGTTTGTTCTGTGTGGTTCAGGTTCTTTGTTCAGTTTGTTCTGTGTGGTTCAGGTTCTATGTTCTGTTTGTTCTGTTTGTTCTGTGTGGTTCAGGTTCTATGTTCTGTTTGTTCTGTGTGGTTCAGGTGCTATTTTCTGTTTGTTCTGTGTGGTTCAGGTTCTTTGTTCTGTTTGTTCTGTGTGGTTCAGGTTCTATGTTCTGTTTGTTCTGTGTGGTTCAGGTGCTATTTTCTGTTTGTTCTGTGTGGTTCAGGTTCTTTGTTCAGTTTGTTCTGTGTGGTTCAGGTTCTATGTTCTGTTTGTTCTGTGTGGTTCAGGTTCTATGTTCTGTGTGGTTCAGGTTCTATTTTCTGTTTGTTCTGTGTGGTTCAGGTTCTATGTTCTGTTTGTTCTGTGTGGTTCAGGTGCTATTTTCTGTTTGTTCTGTGTGGTTCAGGTTCTATGTTCTGTTTGTTCTGTGTGGTTCAGGTGCTATTTTCTGTTTGTTCTGTGTGGTTCAGGTTCTATGTTCTGTTTGTTCTGTGTGGTTCAGGTTCTATGTCCTGTTTGTTCTGTGTGGTTCAGGTTCTATTTTCTGTTTGTTCTGTGTGGTTCAGGTGCTATTTTCTGTTTGTTCTGTGTGGTTCAGGTTCTTTGTTCTGTTTGTTCTGTGTGGTTCAGGTTCTATGTTCTGTTTGTTCTGTGTGGTTCAGGTGCTATTTTCTGTTTGTTCTGTGTGGTTCAGGTTCTATGCTCTGTTTGTTCTGTGTGGTTCAGGTTCTATGTTCTGTTTGTTCTGTTTGTTCTGTGTGGTTCAGGTTCTATGTTCTGTTTGTTCTGTGTGGTTCAGGTGCTATTTTCTGTTTGTTCTGTGTGGTTCAGGTTCTTTGTTCTGTTTGTTCTGTGTGGTTCAGGTTCTATGTTCTGTTTGTTCTGTGTGGTTCAGGTGCTATTTTCTGTTTGTTCTGTGTGGTTCAGGTTCTTTGTTCAGTTTGTTCTGTGTGGTTCAGGTTCTATGTTCTGTTTGTTCTGTGTGGTTCAGGTTCTATGTTCTGTGTGGTTCAGGTGCTATTTTCTGTTTGTTCTGTGTGGTTCAGGTTCTATGTTCTGTTTGTTCTGTGTGGTTCAGGTGCTATTTTCTGTTTGTTCTGTGTGGTTCAGGTTCTATGTTCTGTTTGTTCTGTGTGGTTCAGGTGCTATTTTCTGTTTGTTCTGTGTGGTTCAGGTTCTATGTTCTGTTTGTTCTGTGTGGTTCAGGTTCTATGTCCTGTTTGTTCTGTGTGGTTCAGGTTCTATTTTCTGTTTGTTCTGTGTGGTTCAGGTTCTATGTTCTGTTTGTTCTGTGTGGTTCAGGTTCTATTTTCTGTTTGTTCTGTGTGGTTCAGGTGCTATTTTCTGTTTGTTCTGTGTGGTTCAGGTTCTATGTTCTGTTTGTTCTGTTTGTTCTGTGTGGTTCAGGTTCTATGTTCTGTTTGTTCTGTGTTGTTCAGGTGCTATTTTCTGTTTGTTCTGTGTGGTTCAGGTTCTATGTTCTGTTTGTTATGTGTGGTTCAGGTTCTATGTTCTGTTTGTTCTGTGTGGTTCAGGTTCTATGCTCTGTTCTGTGTGGTTCAGGTTCTATTTTCTGTTTGTTCTGTGTAGTTCAGGTTCTATGTTCTGTTTGTTCTGTGTGGTTCAGGTTCTATGTTCTGTTTGTTCTGTGTGGTTCAGGTTCTATGCTCTGTTTGTTCTGTGTGGTTCAGGTTCTTTGTTCTGTTTGTTCTGTGTGGTTCAGGTTCTATGTTCTGTTTGTTCTGTGTGGTTCAGGTTCTATGTTCTGTTTGTTCTGTTTGTTCTGTGTGGTTCAGGTTCTATGTTCTGTTTGTTCTGTGTGGTTCAGGTTCTATGTTCTGTTTGTTCTGTGTGGTTCAGGTTCTATGTTCTGTTTGTTCTGTTTGTTCTGTGTGGTTCAGGTTCTATGTTCTGTTTGTTCTGTGTGGTTCAGGTTCTTTGTTCTGTTTGTTCTGTGTGGTTCAGGTTCTATGTTCTGTTTGTTCTGTGTGGTTCAGGTTCTATGTTCTGTTTGTTCTGTGTGGTTCAGGTTCTGGTTTTCAAAGCAGCTTTTTCTTTATTCAGAAAGATAATAAGTTAAAAATAAGTTAATGCACTTTACATGTTTCCTCTGAGGACACACTGTGTGTGTGTGTGTGTGTGTGTGTGTGTGTGTGTGTGTGTTAATAATTAAAGTGAGCAGCTGCTGGAGACACTCGGCTGGATGAAGAGAGAGACATCCTCCTGTTTTTATTCACATTTTATTTTCCTGATCAACAAGCGATGAAACGATTCAGCGTTCGATAATCACGATAAATATCACCACACGATATATTGTCATATCGTATATTGATAAATCTGATGTGTACAGAAACTATTATCCCCCAACTATTTGTTTTTACTTTATACTTCAGGTAATAATCTGTCTGACTGTCTGTGTGACCTGTCTGTCTCTCTGTGTGACCTGTCTGTCTGTGTGTCCTACAGGAAGTGCAGGTACGACTGTTCTGTTCAATGAGAATGGAGACGCTCCCGGTCGCTACGACATCTTCCAGTTCCAGATGACCAATCACAGCCATCCTGGTTACCGTGTCATCGGCCAGTGGACCAATAATCTGAGACTCAATGTAAGAAGCTGATTGGATCAAACAGAAAACATCTGCTGTTTTTATTCTGTCTTACCCTCTCTTTGTACCCGTCTCTCTCTCTCTCTCTCTCTCCACCTGTCTGTCTGTCTGTCAGGTGGAGGAGATGCAGTGGTCTGGAGGAGATAAATCTCTTCCTGACTCCATCTGTAGTTTTCCTTGTAACCCAGGAGAGAGGAAGAAGATGGTGAAAGGAGTTCCGTGCTGTTGGCACTGTGAGGTAACAAGTCGTCTACAACAACACAACAAGCTACAATAACTATACAATAACTATAACTATATAAGAATTATAACTACAAACAGCCCACAGACAGAACAGATTCGTGGTCTGCCTGTGCCCATGAACTGCTCATGACGTTAGAGGCCCGACCCAACAATAAGCCCGACTGTAATGCAACATTTGAAGCGAGTCTAAACCCGATTATCAGCATTAGACCTGTAGGCCTGTTGGTCTTAAAGTGAGGTGTGGTCAGGCGCACTGATGGCGACAGGTGCTGTCGCCATCAGTGCGCCTGACCACACCTCACTTACCAACAGAAAGTTGGTCTGAGGTCAAAGGTCACAGTCTGTTTCCTGCTATTTAAAGCTCATTCTTCAGACAGACGGGTCAACACAGGCAGGTTCACAGCGAACCTCGGGTTCCGTAGGGCTCGGGTCGGGTTGCAGACCTCTAGAACAGATGTTCCCAGCGGTCCCTCACATCTGCCTCTGATCAGTTTGATTGACGAGAGTCAACAGGTTCATCCAATGAGACGAATCAATGTTTAAGTTTATTTGATTGGCTGCTGATGTTGAGTCTATAGAATGATGACATCATCAACATTTTGTTTGACTGTGATAATATGTATAATATCTGTCTGTCTCTCTGACTTGTCTGTCTCTCTGACCTGTCTGTCTCTGACCTGTCTGTCTCTCTGAGCAGTCTGTCTCTGACCTGTCTGTCTCTGACCTGTCTGTCTCTCTGAGCAGTCTGTCTCTGACCTGTCTGTCTCTCTGACCTGTCTGTCTCTGACCTGTCTGTCTCTCTGACTTGTTTGTCTCTCTGAGCAGTCTGTCTCTGTCTCTGACTTGTCTGTCTCTCTGAGCAGTCTGTCTCTGTCTCTGACTTGTCTGTCTCTCTGAGCAGTCTGTCTCTGTCTCTGACCTGTCTGTCTCTCTGACTTGTCTGTCTCTCTGACCTGTCTGTCTCTGTCTCTGACCTGTCTGCAGCTCTGTGATGGGTACCAGTACCAGCTTGATGAGTTTAACTGTGAGACCTGTCCGTCAGACATGCGCCCTGCCCCCAACAGAACCGCCTGTCGCCCAACTCCGATCATCAAACTGGAGTGGAACTCCCCCTGGGCCCTAGTACCCGCCTCCCTTGCCATGCTCGGTATCCTAGCAACAAGTGCCGTGGTGATCACCTTCATCCGCTTCAATGACACGCCAATTGTGAGGGCGTCAGGGAGGGAGCTCAGCTACGTACTACTAACAGGTGAGTACTCCTACTGAAAGGTACTACTAACAGGTGAGTACTCCTACTGAAAGGTACTACTAACAGGAGGGTACTCCTACTGACAGGTACTACTAACAGGTGAGTACTCCTACTGACAGGTACTACTAACAGGAGGGTACTCCTACTGACAGGTACTACTAACAGGTGAGTACTCCTACTCAGTCACTAGGATCTCCACTGTGGTCTGGACCAGATAACCACTGGTGAGTCCAGTGCTTCACCTGCAGGATCAGCCTCACTTTACTGATGATGTTGTACATATCTGCCAGTTGACCTTACCCTGCAACAGGTCAGCAAACAAAAGCAGGAGTCACAGAGAGAGCAGACAGATAGAGTTTAGGTTGAAGGCAGAGGAAAACAGGTATATAGGAGCACTCACAGATGAGAAGTCCAAAATGTAGGTTATAGGCTGGAACAATGTGGCTGGTAAGGCACACAGATAATCTGGTGGAGAATTGGGGAATGGGCTGGTATAAATCCTGAGCTGATGAGGGAATCAGAAATAGGTGATCAGCTGGGTGTGGCTCAGGTGACAGGAAATGGTGAGAACACCAAGTTTACTTCAGGATAGGTAGAGTGGCTGGATCTGACATGATGGGAGATTTCCCAGGAGTCAATTCAATTCAATTCAAAGGGGCTTTATTGGCATGAAAGTTTAACAACAATGTTGCCAAAGCATCAAAACACAACTCGTCCAAACACTCGGACAGAACACAACAAATAACAACACAAACACAACACCAAGATTGATTTACATTAATTATATATACAGTATATACAGTGTGTGTGTGCATGTGCCTACGTGTGTGTGTGTGTGTGTTTGTGTGTGTGTCGGTCACTCACTGTCCCTCAGGTTGTGGCATGTTGACAGGTATGCCCTGTCTCCTTCTCTATTTTTAATGTTGATATGTCGTTCAGCTCTTTGAACTCTGAGATTACGGAGTTGAACTTGTTAAAATAAATGTTCCTGCTTTCGTTGAATGCTTTACATTGTAGGAGAAAGTGCATCTCTGTCTCAGCCTCACCTGTCCAGCAGCGACCACATGTTGTGTTGTCTTTTGGTTGCCGTGATTGTTTGTGTCTTCCTGTTTGGATGGTCAGTTTGTGGTCACTGAGCCTGTACTTGGTGAGCATCTGTCTCTGCTTCCTATCTCTGACAGCAGAGAGATGTTCTGCTCTTCATCGTCTCTTTTTAGGGCGAGATAACGTTCTGATCCACTTTGGCTTTTAGTTTCTTCTTTCCAATGTTCCCGGCAGGTTTCTTTACATTGTGTTATAATGTGCTTTCCTCTGATTGGTGTTTGGAGAGCAGTGTTGTTGTGAGGCTGGTCAGACTGTCTGAGAGGGGGCGGTCAGCCTCAGTACCAGCTGACATAGGGGCTCTTTTCTGGGCTCAGCTCTTGAGTCTGGAGGCTTTGGAGTGGAGGGCGTCTCTGGCTGATTTCAGCTGGTTAAAAGTTGAGCGTTGTCTGTTGGATGTTAATTATCAGTGGGTATCTGCCTCATTCTGCTCTACATGCATTTGTTGGTGTGTGTCTGTGTGTGTGTAAAATGTGTCTGCTGAACTCTGCATGTAAAGACTCTGCTGGATGTTTGTCCCAGCGGGTTCAGCTCTGATGACTGAGTGGACCCAGACTTCACTACCGTACAGCGCAGTGGGCTGGATGACACTAGCAAATATGTGAAGCCAGATTTTGACTGGAATTTGGAAATGATAAAATGTTCTCTTAATTGCATGTAGGGCTCTTCCAGCTGTTTCTTTTAGTGCGTTCACTGCCATGTTGAAACTCCTGATGCTGTAATGGTTTTACCAAGGTAGCTATAACTCATGCTGCGTTCAATGATGTGATTATTTATGGTAAATTGGTGTTTGTTCTCCTCACATCTGGGGCGTTTTTGAAAGATCATGACATTAGTTTTCTTCATGTTTACTGCCAGGGCCCAGTTCTGACAGTACTTTCCTACTATGTCCAGCTGCTGCTGTAGTCCTTGTTCAGTAGGAGACAGTAGAACAAGGTCACCAGCATAAAACAGAGACTTCACCTCTCTATCTAGGAGGGAGAGGCCAGGAGCAGCACATTGATCCAACTCAACAACAAGTTCATTTATATTAGGGCTGTCAAAATTGCTCCAAAATGACGTTCGAATATTCCCTCTAATAAAAACACATAGGTTCGAACCATTCAAATATCTAGATTTGCGCAGGAGGACAAATTAATACAACGAGACATAACTATTTGTATAAGTATTTTTATTTAGTTTTAACATGTCTTTGAAAACATACCTACACATTACAAGATAAGTAAATGAACTAATGGCCTATACCGTAAAACTTTTAAGACCGTAGACCTCTCTCTCACTCGCCCCCCTCTCTCTCTATGCGCAAACTCCCCTCATGTTGCTAGTGGTGGAATGGTAAGCTAACTGTAGCTTACACAGCTTGCATACAACTTTATCTCGAGGCTCCACATTTTTGCTGTCTACTGACCAAAATCCGAAGTATTTCCAAACAGGGCTTTTTAGGTTGCTTGGAGTCCAAACCCCTATCTCTGCTGCCGAGTTGGGCTCTGAACTTTCTGCAGATTCGTTTTCTCTCTGCCATCTGCATCTGCCACGGTTTTTGTCGCGTCTCACTTTCAGCAGTGAGTGACGCTGTGCAAGTGACCTGTCCCTGACCCGTCATGCAGTGCGCCCACTCGCAAAGCAGCCGCTGATGTGTTTTTTTTCCACAGTCGAATATTAATTTTCACAATCGAATCTCCGTTTTTTTTAAATATTCGAATATATATTCGAATTTAGAATATTCGTTGACAGCCCTAATTTATATCCACGTTAAATAAAGTCGGACTTATGTTGCAGCCCTGGCGTACTCCTCTTCTCTGGGTGAAGAATTCAGTTTGTTTGTCTCCAATTTTAACAGCACACATATTTTCCAGACACACTGATGTAACCAGATGGTTCATGTTGCCCCCTGTACCACAGTGCAGGAGCCTGTAGTAGAGCCCTTCATGCCAAATGGAGTCGAAAGCTTTCTTGAAGTCAATGAAACAAGTGAATATTTTACCACTTTTTGTTTGGTGAACATGTTTGTTAATTAAAGTGTGAAGGGTATATACATGGCGGTGGTGCGGTGTTTTGGGAGGAAGCCAATTTGACTTTTACTCAAGATGGAGTGTTCGTCAAGGAAATCCAGTTTTCTTTTATTCAGAATACTCCAGAATAATTTACCTGGAGCTGCTGACACAGAGGCCACGGTAGTTATCAGGGTCTGATGTGTCCCCACTCTTATGAATGGGGGAAATGAGCCCTTTGCACCAGATGTCAGGAAAACATCCCGACTGTAACACAGTATTGAACAGCTTTCACACTGCACCCTGCAGCTCTGGGCTGCTGCATCTGAGCATTTGGTTTTTAATGCTGTCTGGACCACAAGCTTTCCTCGGCTGGAGACATTTTGTCTGTGTGGTCAATTCTTCCCAAGTAATTGGGAAATCAAGCGGGTTTTGGTTCTCTTTAACTGTTTCTTCTAATGTGGGTAATGTCTGTTGCTTTGTGTTGAACTTGTTCCACATATCCCAGAATTGATTTTGATTAATGGCATTCTCAATATCTTCGAGTTTCATGTCGGTATAATTTTGTTATACCCACTGTATATTGTACATTTATATTTCTTTAAAATGTCATTGTATCTAATGCGTAGGGCTGGGTTGTTTGGTTGGCGATGTTTTTTATGTGCTATTTTTCTCAGGTCTTTTCTGATGGTCTTGCATTCTTGATCAAACCATTTGTCAGCGTTTTGCCTTTTAACAGGCTTCCATTTTTGTTTTATGAGGTCAGCTTTAACAGCTGCCTTATGAAATATCATATTGATATCTTCAATGGCCTTGTTTACACCATCTCTGGTAGAGACATATTGGTTTTGGTCATATATTGTCATTCATATAGAGTCTTTCTTCATCAAGGCCATCCAAAGTGTTGACACAGGAGAGCCAGGATGGTGGGCCAGGCAGAAGACCTTGACCTAGCCAGGATCCATCTGAATGTCGCTGGCAGCCACCGTGAACCCCACAAACAACATGAGTTTCACACTTCTGTGTTTTGAACTGGTTCTCCATCAGTCTTTGAAGAACACACTGCTCATACTACATGTGTTCCTATCTTGCTACAGGGCCTCTCTTCCACTAATCCCCAACCCCATAGTTTTTGATGATGATGTCATTGAGGTCCCAGTGCTCGATGAAGGGACTGTAAAGCCCCTTCACATATCAACTTTGGACAAAATCTCGAGAATCAGATCAGGATATTCAGCAGCAGATGTTCCGTGTCAGACGTGTTCACACATTAGAAATTCTCTGTATGGTTTGGGCGAGGGGCGGCTACAGACTGCTCCGTATTGATGACTGTTTTTGTGTTGATATCAATACTACGTGTATTTGGATGTTTCAGCGATATCAACGAAAGATTAGAGAGTAATATACAGGCAAGCAGAAAAGAATACGAAGCAGCTACACTGCATGAACAAAGATCCCATCGTAGAAAGGAAGATGCAGCTTTTTGGATCTGTGTCCAGCAGCAGCGTGGATGAGTCATATGGAAGTGTGAGACCGAGCGGGGAAATGTTCTGGGCAGATGTTCTGCAGAACTCACAGCTGCATTACAGCCACGATACAGTCGCAGCCCTTCAGTTGAATGCTCGTGTTTCCACCAGCTGCACCAGCGGTGCTCTGCAGGGAATTTACGCAGTCTATTTTGACAGAAGTGGACTGCAGCCACGTCAATCTGCACAGAGCAGATCGAGCCACACAGGAAGTCACGCAGCCAAAAAGGCCCACTGCATCCAGTTAGTTTTCAAAACAAAACACTGCACAATAAAGTTGGAAATGTAGAAATGTATCCTTGAGCAAGATACTGAACCTGAGCAGGTCGGCACCTTGCATGGCAGCCTCTGCCATCAGTGTATGAATATAAATGGGTGAATAGACTGGAAAAGAACTATAGAAATGCAAGACCACAAACGATTTAACTATGTAGCTACTCAACCACAGTAGAAGCACAAAAATCAAGGAGAAATGCTGAAATAACGGACACGGCGGGTTACGGACACATGCCCAGTGCAATCAAGGGGTTAGAGTGCATGTGTGAAAAGGGCTGAAGACTTATCGACACGGAGAGAAGCGTGAGATGATCAACAGTAAAGATGACATCATCAGCACTGAGGATGACATCATTTGTTTCTTTCTTTGCAGGTATCTTCCTGATCTACCTGATCACCTTCCTCATGATCGCAGAGCCAGGTGTGGTGGCTTGTGCCTTCCGGCGGCTCCTGCTGGGCCTTGGTATGGCTATCACCTACTCCGCCATGTTGACCAAAACCAACCGCATCTACCGCATCTTCGAACAAGGCAAGAGGTCGGTGACCCCGCCGAAATTCATCAGCCCCACCTCCCAGCTCATTATCACCTTCGTCCTCATCTCTGTCCAGGTGAGAATTCAAGTGTCAGATCACTTCCTGCTTCTCTTTCAGCAGCTTGTCACATGATGCAAGTTTATCTGTGTGTGTGTGTCTGTGTGTGTGTGTGTGTGTGTTTGCGTTTTTGTGTGTGTTAGGTCCTCGGTGTGTTTGTGTGGTTCGCCATCATCCCTCCTCACACCATCATCGACTACGAGGAGCTCCGCCCTCCGAACCCCAACCTAGCCCGAGGCATCCTGAAGTGTGATATGTCTGACCTGTCAATCATCTGCTGCCTCAGCTACAGCATCGTACTCATGGTAACATATTGATCCAGTATTGGTCCTTGTAATGTTGTCATGGTTTTGGTTTAGTTATTTCCTGTCTTATTTTGTAGTGTCTTTTTGTGACTGTCTACTTCCTGCTCACCTGTATTCCCAGTGTTCTGTTTCCCTCCTGTGTTCTTGTGTTCCTGCGTTCCTGCGTTCTTGCATTAGTGCGTTCCTGTGTTCTTGGGTTCCTGCGTTCTTGCGTTCCTGCATTCCTGCGTTTTTGCGTTCCTGTGTTCTTGCGTTCCTGCGTTCTTGCGTTCTTGTGTTCCTGCGTTCCTGTGTTCCTGCGTTCCTGTGTTCTTGTGTTCCTGCGTTCTTGTGTTCCTGCGTTCTTGTGTTCCTGCGTTCTTGTGTTCCTGTGTTCCTGCATTCTTGCATTCCTGCGTTCTTGTGGTCCTGCGTTCTTGTGTTCCTGTGTTCTTGTGTTCCTGCGTACTTGTGTTCCTGCATTCTTGTGTTCCTGTGTTCTTGTGTTCCTGCGTTCCTGCGTTCTTGTGTTCCTGCGTTCTTGTGTTCCTGTGTTCTTGTGTTCCTGTGTTGCTGCATTCTTGCGTTCTTGCGTTCTTGTGTTCCTGCGTTCTTGGTTCCTGTGTTCTTGGGTTCCTGCGTTCCTGTGTTCTTGTGTTCCTGCGTTCCTGTGTTCTTGGTTCCTGCGTTCCTGTGTTCTTGTGTTCCTGCGTTCCTGTGTTCTTGTGTTCCTGCGTTCCTGTGTTCTTGTGTTCCTGTGTTCCTGTGTTCTTGTGTTCCTGCATTCCTGTGTTCTTGTGTTCCTGTGTTCTTGTGTTCCTACGTTCCTGTGTTCTTGGTTCCTGCGTTCTTGGGTTCCTGCGTTCTTGTGTTCTTGGTTCCTGCGTTCTTGGGTTCCTGCGTTCTTGTGTTCTTGGTTCCTGCGTTCTTGGGTTCCTGTGTTCTTGTGTTCCTGTGTTCCTGTGCTCTCCCTGGCCTGACTTTCCCTCCTCACCTGTCTCACATCAGCCTCATCAGCCCTCCCTTCTCTCCCTGCTTTCCTCTTCTAATTTCCCTCACCTGTGTTTCTCTGCCTCTCTCTACCTGCACCTCATCTCCTCGTTAGTTTTGCTTGTATTGAAGTCCAGTCGTTAGTTCAGTCTTTGTTTTTTTTCCTTTGCTTGCCTTTTTGTTTCCAGTTTTTGCACTTTGCATTTTGGACATCACCTTATTAAAGTTTGCATTTTGTGTACCGTTTGATGTGTTTTTCCCTCATTGATCTGTTATTGATCAACTCATGTTGAAGGTGTGAACCTCCCTCCTGATGTCACATTGATTGACCAATAACGAGTATTAATTGTCTTGTTGCTACGTAACATGCATAATTCTTGTTGCTAGGTAACATGTACGGTGTACGCGGTGAAGAGTCGTGGTGTTCCAGAGACGTTTAACGAAGCCAAGCCAATTGGTTTCACCATGTACACCACCTGTATCATCTGGCTCGCCTTTGTACCAATCTTCTTTGGTACAGCCCAGTCCACCGAGAAGGTAAGAAACAGGACAAACCAGGATGGACTAGGTATCATGACTGACTCCAGGGGGCATGGAAGATTGAAGGGAGAAAGACCAAAAATGTACTTAAATGGGTGTGTGAGACTGAGAGGCTGTTATAAGCAGCTTATAGACAGGCCTGGTCATGGTTTAGGTTTTAGGTTTAGGTTCAGTTATTTCCTGTTTTATTTTGTAGGTTCTCTCCTGGTATGTCATGTTTTACTTTCCACTTCCTGTCTTTGTTTTCCCAACTTTTTTCCTGCTCACCTGTGTTCCCAGTATTCTGTAATGCAACTAAACTGGAGCCAGTGTTTACCACGGCAACCGGAAGCTAATTCTCTTTCTTAGAGCCGTCTGAGTCTGTCAGGATGTTTCTGGACTAAGGAGACCAGGAGTCTGTCTCAACTTCTGTAGACCTCCTCCTGAAAACATTGTCTTCATGTGAAATCAAGAGTCCACATGAAAGTGTCCACGTGTTTCAGTAGAGAGACTTCTCCATACCGAGACACCTGTCTGTACTGAGACACCTGAGACACCTGTCCATACTGAGACACCTGTCTGTGCTGAGACACCTGAGACACCTGTCCTTACAGAGACACCTGTCCATACCAAGACACCTACTTACTGAGTCACCTGTCCTTACTGAGACACCTGTCCTTACTGAGACACCTGTCCTTATTGAGACACCTGAGGCAACTGTCTTTACTGAGACACCTGTCCTCATTGAGACACCTGTCCTTATTGAGACAACTGCTCATCTCTTTTCTTCTCCTCTTTTCGGTTAACAGACAAGAAAGCTACATCACAGCTGACAGACAGTAATGAGAAAGACAGACAGGTGATGAGACAGACAGACAGGTGAGGAGAGACTGAGTTTAGTTTCCTGTGAGGAGAGAAGAATAAACTGACAGAAATCAGGCCGACGCATCAAACTAAAGCTGCTTTAGTGTTTTTGTGTGGTTCAGTGTGAGTTCAGGGAGGGACAGAGAGTCTTTAACTGAGAGATAAACGACTGCAGAATTAGACACAAAGTGGAGCAGCTGGATTAAATAGATTATAATCCAACACAGGATGTAATTATAGAATAATAACTCTTCAAACCAAAGTTACACAGAGCTTCAACAAACAGATAAAAGAGACAATAAAAGCCTGAAATAACACGACGGAAACCAGCAGCGTCAGACAGAAACAAACAGAAACACAGGCAGCAGAAAACACAGTGAATGTCTGTGGTTCTAGTGGTGAGGTTCTCTGTCGGTGAATGTCTGTGGTTCTAGTGGTGAGGTTCTCTGTCGGTGAATGACTGTGGTTCTAGTGGTGAGGTTCTCTGTCGGTGAATGTCTGTGGTTCTAGTGGTGAGGTTCTCTGTTGGTGAATGTCTGTGGTTCTAGTGGTGAGGTTCTCTGTGTCTCTCTGTCTCTACAGATGTTCATCCAGACTGCCACTCTGACTGTTTCCATGTCGCTCAGTGCGTTCGTGTCTCTCGGGATGCTGTACATGCCGAAGGTCTACGTCATCATTTTTCACCCAGAAAGGAATGTCCAGAAGAGGAAGAGAAGCTTCAAGGTGTCTGTGTTGCCTGCTCTGATAGTTGCTGTGTTCCCTGCTCTGATAGTTGCTGTGTTGCCTGCTCTGATAGTTGCTGTGTTGCCTGCTCTGATAGTTGCTGTGTTGCCTGCTCTGATAGTTGCTGTGTTGCCTGCTCTGATAGTTGCTGTGTTCCCTGCTCTGATAGTTGCTGTGTTGCCTGCTCTGATAGTTGCTGTGTTGCCTGCTCTGATAGTTGCTGTGTTGCTGTTTTGCAGGCTGTTGCTCAGGCTGCCAGATTGTCTCAGAAGTCATCAAATGAGAAACAGAATGGAGAGACAAAGATTGAGCCTGACAGATCGCAGTAACACTGCAGTAAAATTACAAATTACAGGTACTGAAACTTACAGACACACAGTTAAACACACTGCAGTTACACTTTTAGCCTGTTATCATCTTCAGCCTGTCATCATCTTCATCCTGTCATCATCTTCAGCCTGTCATCATCTTCATCCTGTCATCATCTTCAGCATGTCATCATCTTCAGTCTGTCATCATCTTCAGCCTGTCGTCATCTTCAGCCTGTCATCATCTTCAGCCTGTCATCATCTTCAGCCTGTCATCATCTTCAGCCTGTAAACAGGGTTGGAACAGCAGGAGGATGAAATCTGAAGTCATCACAGTTTCGTGCTTTTTTTTAGCTCAGTGTGATGATGACACGGGGCGGAGCTTTCTCCGTATATGGTCAGTGGGTGGAGCTCAGTGGTGCTGAGCAGGATGGAGATGATTCCTGACGGGTGGAAGATATTTCTGGAGGAGCTGCTGAATATTTCAGCTGCGTGTTAAAGATTCATGTTAACAGCTCAGCTGCTGTGTACTCTGGAGCAAGGCACTAACATGGCAGGTGACAGTTCAACTCCCTGCAGAAGGAAAGAAACTTTATTTCTTCTGCTGCTGTTTCCTCTGTGTGAACACGCCACCTCACTCCTCAACCACATCAGAGTGTGAATGGTTTCCAATATCCTGTCTGATCAATACAGTCTGTCAGCCAATCAGATCTCATCTCTGAGAAAGGAAATGGTCGTCAGAGGAAACAGCTGATTGTGTGAGATTTAACAGACGGGGTCGTAGAACAGTGATGTTAACCAGAAACAACAGTGAAAGATTGCTGACAGTTAACATATTTAATCAATCAATAATCAATTATTAAGACGTCTTTATGATGATGGCAGACAAACAGATAAACCCTTTTTACTGAACTCACTGAGAGTCCTGATCAGTTTCACTGATACTCAATGATCAATACTTAATGATCTATCGGGGCAGTTTGTGATCAATAATGAGGACCTGACCCCTCACTGATGTCTTTATTCTCACCTCTCAGGCAGCTGCTGACCAATCCCTGTCCAGAGCCTGATGACATCATCTTCATGAAGATCACCTGCCAGACTACCCCCCCAAACACACACACACACACACACTGACTAACAACACATTCATGTGTGTCAGGTCATTTCAAAATAAGACTATCCACAGGGCTTTGTTGTGAAAATCAGGGTTTCTGAGGTTCAGACAGGAAGTCCTCAGCAGAAAGTGTTAGTTGTCCTCGTGGTGCATTCAGGTGAAGCTCAGACATTCAGACGATGAATCTGAGTCGTTCTGTTTTAAACATGTTCAGCATTTTTGTTTCTGTGACATCACAGTTTTAGTTTCATTATGAAGAACAGACATTTTACAGTGTGCAGCACCTGTCCTCAGAACACCTCACCTGTAACACCAACATAGATGTTTGTGACGGCGAGGGAACCCACACCGACTCATGGAGAACATGCAAATTGACGAATCCAACCAGCAGCACAGTTTAATATTCCAATCAAGCATCAGCTGATTGGTCTTTTGTTAGTTATTGATCAGATTTGACTGGTTTTGCTAAACTGAGGACTTCCTGTTTTAAACTGGTCAGAAGACACTCAGACTCACCTGAAGGACTCACCTGTTCATCCTGAGCTTTTTCATCAGTTCACCCTCAGAGCCTGTTGAACACCTGTCTGTCTGACTGTCCACCTATCTGTCTGTCTGTCTGACTGTCCACCTGTCTGTCTGTCTGTCTGACTGTCCACCTGTCTGTCTGTCAGCCGTCTTCCTGCTCTGGACCTCGTCCTGTGTTCAGATACAGTTTTTTTACTTCCTGTGACTGCAGCTGCTCGTCTTTAATTTATTTATTGGTTGGCTCATGTTGAAGCGTCGTCTCTTGTCTTCGTCTCTTCAGTCTCGTTCAGACACAAATTAATATTTCAGACACGAGGTGATAAAATATTCGTTTGCAGCTGCTTCAGGATCAGTTTGTGTTTCTGACTGATGCTGCAACTGTTTCAGATTTTATTCAACACTCACGTGTTAATGGATCGGATCCATCTTAAATAATAGTAATAATATTAATAATTTTATATACTGCATATATTAAAGATAAAATATTCATGTATTTCAACATGCAGCCAGTCGGGGGATATTAGTCCATCAGACGTTTGTCCAATCAAGTTTCATTCTTTCAGTCATGTGATCCAAACCTCTACAGGAAGAAATGTCAAAGCATAAACTGGTTTCAAAGTAAAGTTTTATGAATTATGTGGTTTTTAAGACAGATTCAGATTCTGCAATATCTTCAATCCAAATCAATAACTTTGAGCACTCCTCTCCTGTGTGGCTGTTTAGAAAACATCGGGTGACTTTGACTTCATTTGTTTCTTACACAAACTGATCCAGTTCAATTTGACAAAGTCTCAGTCTCATCAGGTCCATTCAGTAGCTGTTCTGGAGCTTTTGCTCACGACACACAATGTTCTAATGATTCTGTGACTGTTTACTTTCAGTCTGAAATGTTGTTAAAGTCAGCTGCTGGATGATTGTTCTGTCTTCTGTTTCCAACGATCAAAAATCAACTTTTATCTCATCTTTTTTTTATTTTCTGTGTCAGGTTCAGAAAATAAACTCTTCCTAAAATAAAAAACCTGAAACTTCCTCAACCTCACTGAGAACAAACAGTGTCTGATAATAAATGAGTAGAAGAACCAGTGTCTGATATTAAATCAGTAGAACGCCATGTGGAGGCACCCTCCTAGGACCCGTCAGGGGTCAGGGGTCAGGGGTTAGGATAAACACCAGTGTTTCCAACCTTTCCAACCTATTAATGAGATCAATAAATGGAGATCAATAATATTTATGGTTATCTTTTTACTCCTGTGATAATCCATTGAAATGACTTAATTAAACCCAATAATTGATCCATTGATCAATATATTGATCACGTGTTTGGTAGATCAGTAATGGATTTATCAAATGTTTCAAATTAAGTTAATTAAAGGAAAAGTCCACATACTTTATATGCTGTATATATGTTTAATGTATCTATTGTGTATTTATACTTCTGATGTGAGTCTTTGATTCTGCTCTGAGAATAAGAAACTGTTTATATTAAAAACTGATGGATGTTTCATTAAACTTTCTTCATACTGTGTATACAACATAAATACAACACATATACAATATAAATACAACACATATACAACATAAATACAACACATATACAACATAAATACAACACATATACAATATAAATACAACACATATACAATATAAATACAACACACAACATAAATACAACACACAACATAAATACAACACATACAACACATATACAACATATGTACAACATACAACATAAATAAAACTGAACTGAAAAATGAATCAATGACTGAAATCAGATTATTGATTTTTTCTACTAACTTTGATTGATTTAATCATTAATCCTACAAACAGGAGACTTTGTGATCAGATGGAGGGGAAATAATCAATAACCACAGCCTTGATATATTGATTACTATATCACTGTAAGATCAGTAACAATTGACTTAAGGTCAGTTTGATCTATTGATCAGCTTCAGTCGCCTTCTGACATCACTGTGATGAACCAGCAGTATGATTGAACAGTCGGTTTCTGCCCCCTGCAGGCACACAACAGGAAGTACACAGACCATAAACACTGATCACTTCAACTTCAGTCAGAGAAAACGTGAGAGCAAAAACAGATTCTGACTTCTCCTTCTTTTAATTGTTATTCATGTATTTCAAAACCATCTGAACCAACAAATCATCATTAAGTCACAGACTGACCTGGTTAGTTACCTGGTTGCTATAGTTACCTGGTTAGTGAGTTCCCACCTGTACCATGAAGCAGGTTCAACACATCCAGACGTTGTTTGTGTCAGTCGGCTCAACAAAACTTCAGACTGCAGTCAGAGTTTATCGATCAGCTGTTTGTTCACATGACAACACGTTTGATACCTCTTCTGCACAAAACAACTTGTGATGAAGAACATGAACAAAATCATCACTGTGCTGCAAATAGTTGAGGAACACTGCAGAAAATGATGAATGATGTAACCTGATCAGTGTGTATATTTATCCGACGCAATTTTCTGATCGGTGTTCTATTAGCTGTAATGCAGCAGCAGTGTGAGTCAGGACAAACATAAAAACACCCAGAGTGGAGACATGATGTTTGAAGGAACCAAACCACATTTTATGTTCGAAAGCTGATCATTAACACAGCTGCTGATCGATAATATAGCTGCTGATCAATAACAGATTCAGCTGGTTGAACAAACAGTCCGAGCTGCTTCGTTTCATCTCATTAATGTAAAGCTTTCATATATAGAACCGGTCCTGTCAGCTCACTGTGGATCCATCAGCACTACGGATTGGAGAGAATAGATTTCAAAGCAGCTGATGAGTGAAGCTGAAGCTGAAACTGAACATCACCTGGAGCAGGTGAGGTCTTCAGCATCCGTTACCATGGTGATGTAACCAGTTTGAGAGAGAGAGAGAGAGAGAGACCCCACTGACACACTGATCTCTCTGTACTACAGCCCTGTGTCCGTCAGCCCAGTTTAAATAAAGTTTATTATTATTATTATTGTAAACATGTTTTATCAGACTGCTTCTTCCGGTCATCTGCTCCTGCCTGATCTGACTCGACTGTTCCTGCCTGATCTGACTCGACTGTTCCTGCCTGATCTGACTCGACTGCTCCTGTCTGATCTGACTCGACTGTTCCTGCCTGAGCTGACTCGACTGTTCCTGCCTGATCTGACTCGACTGTTCCTGCCTGAGCTGACTCGACTGTTCCTGCCTGATCTGACTCGACTGTTCCTGCCTGAGCTGACTCGACTGTTCCTGCCTGATCTGACTCGACTGTTCCTGCCTGATCTGACTCGACTGTTCCTGCCTGAGCTGACTCGACTGTTCCTGTCTGAAAGATCCAACATGGCGGCGTCCGCAGCTTCACGTGAGCTCTTCACGGACGGAGTCAGAGCGGTTCTGCACACCTGGCCTGTTCTACAGGTAAATACACTGACAGTCAGGTAACACATTGACAGACTCACTGCGGAGCAGACGGAATTATGCTACCGGGCTAAGGCTGATAGGCTAACGCTGACAGGCTAACGCTAACAGGCTAACGCTGACAGGCTAACGCTGACAGGCTAACGCTGACAGGCTAACGCTGACAGGCTAACGCTGACAGGCTAACGCTGACAGGCTAACGCTAACAGGCTAACGCTGACAGGCTAACGCTGACAGGCTAACGCTGACAGGCTAACGCTAACAGGCTAACGCTATCACCCGCTGGGTGTCACCGGAGCGAATGTCTGTCGAATATCCGACTTTAAACTAACGTCACCGCGGTGCTAAGTCGAACACGCTACCGATCCGGAGCCGAACCCACCCAGCACTGAGGTCACTGAGGTCACCGAGGTCTGGACCAAATACACATCATAAAAGTTGTCCAATAATTACCTAAACATAATGAACATAATTCTACTTGAAAGATGCAAAAATATTGTACCGCGCTAAGATAAACCGATGTTATCATCTGACCAGCGGCACCAGAATAACGGTGGTTTATTAGCCTCCGGACTGCTGCGGTCCGTGAAACAAAGTATTACTTTGTCACCTCTGTCAGCTGGCGATGGGGGGCGCTGCAAGAAGCGAAACAACCATGAAACTACAGGCAAGAACGAAAGAGAAGAAACTAACAGCTCAGTACCAGTGATGTCATCAATCCGGACGGAGACACCAGAGTGTGTAAGTCATCCCTCCAACCAGACTGATGAACTGTGAAAATCAAAGTGGATGTATGTTAGGAGGTAGCCGACCCACCGGCAGAGTTTACGCTAGACTTTTGTGACGGTCCAAATGTCCGCAAATCTTTCAGAACCATGGCTGGTGTCACGTTAGACTCAAACAAAGTTTCTTAAAATTGACTCACCAATAACAGGCGGTGGGCCGAACGCGTTCTGTATGTATGATATGAAATCTAAGAAAAACTGTTGACAGCCTGGTTTGATCAAATATTTTGGTAAATGTATATTTTAATCAGTCAGTGGGCATGCCCCTGGGCCCCTGGGCCCCTGGGCCCCCGGACCCCTGGGCCCCTGGGCCCCCGGACCCCTGGGCCCCCGGACCCCTGGGCCCCTGGGCCCCCGGACCCCCACAAAATTTCTAGTACCCTCTACTACATGGCAAATTTGAATTTTGGACCTCAGTATTTCTAAAATCCTGCATACGGCCCTGCCGGAGCCTCTGAGGTCCGGAGCCTCTGAGGTCCGGCTCCAAACCCCCGCACACAGAGGAACGTAGACGCCACAGTGGCTGTGTTGGCCCGTTGCCCGGTACATTAGCGCGTCCGCCATATTGGATGTGGCAGGTCTGACCTGCTAACAAGTGGACATGAAAACTGAATAAAAAACACAAATGTTTACATTTAACTGGTTTTAATGAATCGTTTTTATCTTCAGTGATTTATATTCATTTAAGTTCTAATGACATCATTATGACATCATCACTGAGACAAAAAATGAACGAAGTCTGCAAATCAAAGTTCTGAGACTCTGCAGCTGGCAGTGAAGAGAGAAACTCCATGACAGACAAATATACTTATTATATTTTATACAAGAACAGTTTATGTAAATAAAAAGTAAACCTGCAGGAAGCTTCTATTATAAATATAAATGTGAGCTGTAATAACACATGATGACGCTGATCATACAAACTGACCTACATCATATAGAGTTTCTCTCAGATCAGCTGGAAGTCTCTGAACTATTGATGAAGCTTGGTGTGTTTAACTTCAGTTACCGTGGTGATGTAACGAGCTCAGAACAACACAGACATCAGGTGAAGTTATTAAAAGAGTTTCTACACTCATTGTACATTCTGTTCATTGTTATTAAAACACCTTGTTATTTTATTAATAATCAAATCAACTCTTTGATAAAATAAACAGAAGCTTCAACTTTTTGTTCTATTGTGTAAAATCTTCATATTCAAAGTAACTAAAGCTGATTAATGTAATGGAGTAAAAATTACAATAATTCTCTCTGAAACGTATCAAGTGGAAGTTTGAAGTAGCATCAAATAGAAATACTACAATACAGATGTTATACTAAAGTACAGATGTTATACTACAGTACAGATGTTATACTACAGATGTTATACTGCAGTACAGATGTTATACTACAGTACAGATGTTATACTACAGTACAGATGTTATACTACAGATGTTATACTGCAGTACAGATGTTATACTACAGTACAGATGTTATACTGCAGTACAGATGTTATACTACAGATGTTATACTGCAGTACAGATGTTATACTACAGTACAGATGTTATCCTACAGATGTTATACTAAGTACAGATGTTATCCTACAGATGTTATACTAAGTACAGATGTTATACTACAGTACTCCTCTGTGTGCCACCTACTGAACTGAACGACCCATTTGGAGATAGCGGGAGAAAGATGGTGGAAGACTCAGAGTTACTAAAGTTTTATGTGTTTGACGTTATAAAGACGTCCGTCATCTTGAACTGGACAGGAACGTTAACGTCGGCTTGACAAAGTGTGCGATAAGTTTGTGTAACATTCGTTAAGTGTAATAACTTTATGACGGTTTGTTTCACTGTTTAATGTCAACATGTGGACAGGTGAGATTAACTGTCACTTAAAATGAGCCCACCTGTGTGAACTGATGTCCCGGTGCCAAGTATTAAAAAGTCACATTAGATTTTTGTCCTCGTGTGTCTTTAAGGTCTGACTGAGATTTCAGTCCAACTATTAGTTGAACGTCTGTGTTGAGCTCAGTCTTATTTTAACTGTTGACTTAATGAACAATGTCATTGATTGTATCCAACTTCAGAGGAAGATAAAAGCATGTGGACATGATCCGTCTGTTAAATCAGAGGTCAGTGTAAATGTTTAAAACTCTTTGTTTTACTATTTTTATATATTTTAGATCATGTTGATCTGAACCAGCTGCTGTTTAAACTTCTCTTCGTCTCTCAGAGTCATCGAGGCCTGATGGATTCTGTCATCTCTTTTTTTTTTTAACTTCTTTTTATTTCCTTTTATCGAGCGCAGTCATACAGTATATCACAACACATCTTTTTGATGGTACAGTAAGGTGCCACGGGTAAGGCTTTAGGAAGGTTAACAGTCCATGGATGTCTTTCATCCTAACCATAATACATGTGAGGAAAAATCTTTATCTCAGCATTACCACATACCAACATACTTCATTTTTCATTTGGAAATGGTGACAATGTAATTAATAAAGTAACTTTCACATTGCAGATGGCCATTGCCTTAAAAAAAAAAGAAAAGGATGGTTTTACCAAAAAAAAAAGAAAGACGCACAGAAGAAAAAAAAAAGGAAATTCTGCGTATCATTCATATCAAATGAAAATGTAGGGCAATGGGTGACCATTTATTTAGAATACATCTGCTTTCAGTTGTAATAATGCAGTTGAGCTTTGAGCTGTTCAAATGATCTTAGGACTGCTCCGTCAACCAGCTGGTCCAAAACCACTAGACCCCTTTCCTTCCATTTCAGGAATCCCTTGTCCAGCCTAGCTGGGGGGTTGTTTGCTATCTTTATAGCTCTAGAAATGGTCATGGGAAGTTGTAGTTTTTTCCTCACAATAGACCATATTTTTAGAGTGTTTTTAATCCATACATTGGCAATCTTCTTTTCCCCCCATATATCTTGATTCAGGAATGGGATTGAGTCCAATGGCAAATCTGGGCATTCACTCTGCTCCATTCCCACCCATATAGTGTCAGTGTCTTGGGATATCTAAGCAACCATTGATCGGAGTTGGGCTGCCCAATAATATTTTTTCAGACTAGGCAAATCTAGGCCAATTTGGACAGCCATTTATCCAATATAGTAAAGGTGGTGACAGGAACATAGATATGTAGTGATTGAAAGAGAAAGAGTAACCTTGGTAGAATGTTCATTCTTATGGTTTCTATTCTTCCTATCAAGGAGAGTTGCAGGATTTCCCATCTTTTAAGGTCTGCTTTTATGTGGACCATCAATTTCCCATAGTTGGCGTTAAACAATTTTGATAGGTCTGTCGTTATAATAATTCCCAGATATCTAAATCCTTGAGACCAATGGAAATCAAGCCTTCCTGACAATTGAATTGGCCAATGTCCAACAAACATAATTTGTCATCTGTTTGATCCTCAGTTCATTGTTTCTATCATTGTCTGTTTTTGCTGATTGTTTTTAGTTTTTAGGATGTGTGTGTGTGTGTGTGTGTGTGTGTGTGCGTGCGCGTGCACGCGCGTCCTGCCTTTTTTTAACCTTTATATATCTGGTTGAGATCTTGTCAAGTCAGTTTTATTTATATCACAACAAATCATAGTTCAGACTGAGTGAGTGTAATTCTGAGTGTTGCCAACCAACATGAAGACAAAGTATATTTGGATGAAATAACCTTTTAAAACTATAAATAATGAGTCAGAAAGTTACTTTCACTTGGTGGTGGTGACGTTAAAGTCACATGACCGTGATGTCGTCTGTTTATAGGCTAACAGCTTTTTACTGCTACACATTTAATTTATACACTGTGTGCGTGCGTGTGTGTGTGCATGCGTGTGTGTGTGCATGCGTGTGTGTTGTGTTGTGTGTGTGAATGCGTGTGTGTGTGTGAATGCGTGTGTGTGTGTGTTGTGTGTCCGTCAGAGATCAGCTCAGTGTTTCTGTCTGGACGTCTGAACAAAATAACAGTAAAATATACGATTACTGTTCAGTCTGAGGCATTGATCAATAAAGGCTCCTCATTGATCCGACGTCACTGCTGATCTCCAAACATTCAGCTTTCAGTCAAAGAGGGAAAAACGTGATCGTGATCTCAACACAACAAACAAAATTTAAATCATTTGACTTGTGGACTTTTAGGGCTTCCGTACAACAACAAGGTGTTTTAATAACAATGAACAGAATGTACAATGAGTGTAGAAACTTTTAATAACTTCACCTGATGTCTGTGTTGTTCTGAGCTCGTTACATCACCACGGTAACTGAAGTTAAACACACCAAGCTTCATCAATAGTTCAGAGACTTCCAGCTGATCTGAGCTCAAACTGCATCTCAACACACGTTGTGTTTGTTTACTGGCAGATGTTGACTTCGCCAATATGGCGTCCGCTCAGACGTTCGTCAAATTGTAAAGGCGGCGTCTATTTTTCTAAATCTGGTTTTCAGCCCTCGATGCAGCGTCTCCTCCTCCTCCTCCTCCACGTCCTCATCCTCCTCCCCCTCTTCCGCCTCAGCCTCCAACTCCTCCTCTTCCTCCTCGTCCTCCTCCACATCCTCCTCCACCTCCCCCTCCGACTCCTACTCTTCCTCCTCCTCCTCCTCCTCCACCTCCCCCTCCGACTCCTACTCTTCCTCCTCCTCCTCCTCTTCCTCCTCCTCCTCCTCCTCCACCTCCCCCTCCTCCTCCTCCACCTCCACATCCTCCTCCACCTCCCCCTCTTCCTCCTCCTCCTCCACGTCCTCCTCCTCCTCCTCCCCCTCTTCCGCCT
Organism: Pagrus major; assembly: GCF_040436345.1. Lineage (NCBI taxonomy): Eukaryota > Metazoa > Chordata > Actinopteri > Spariformes > Sparidae > Pagrus > Pagrus major. The sequence continues at coordinate 131,090 of NC_133221.1, forward strand.
CAGCCTCCAACTCCTCCTCTTCCTCCTCCTCCTCCTCCTCCACCTCCCCCTCCTCCTCCCCCTCCTCCTCCTCCACCTCCACATCCTCCTCCACCTCCC